>NC_042984.1:37448520-37663520 GCF_901001165.1 Salmo trutta
ATTGTGAGGGTGTGTGTGTGCACATTTTTATTTGATTTAACCTTTATTTAACTAGGCAAGTCACTTGCGGGTCGGCGTTCCTGCATGCTAGTGGCTCAGAGAATGCGCCCACTGAGTCAAATGGTGGGGGATATTCTGTCTGCATGCATTGACATCCAGTGACAGGCCAATCAATGGGGAGGAGCTGCCGCCTGGCCTGCTGCTGTTTCATTGACCCGCCTGGTCCCTGTTAACAGTTCAACCTAAGAGGCCGTTGTCTCAATCCTCATCTGGGTGGGGCTTTTGTTCCCTCTACATTTTACATTGAGCAGATGCTCTTATCCAGAGCTTTTAAGGTTAAGTGCCTTGCTCAAGTGCACATTGACAGATTTTCCACCTAGTCTGCTCGGGGGTTCTGATCTCTTCTATTTTCTCTCAAAACTGTTCGTTTGTCCATACTTTTGCTAGTGTGTTACTTGTACAGGTGAAGACACATTTCTATATTTCTCTGTACAGTAGTAGCTAGCTATCGACGATTGCACTTGAGTAGCGAGGAGGTCGTCATGGTAACACCATCTTAAGTGGCAGCGTATAAATCAAGCGTTGAGGAGTACAGAAAATCCAATCTGCACCTGCCTTAGCAATGTATTATTATATTAACTTTATTCCTATTTGCATGGCATCCGCTGCAGCTGGTACTGACTTCATTCCCACACCTTGTAAAAGCTCAGGGAGAGAGAAGGCAACTGCAGTAACTTAATTGCGTTGATCATTTGTGTCTCTGTCTTCGTGACTGCAACTTAACTAAGGTGAAGCTCAATCATGTGTCTGGAATCATCACATATACCAACAGTCTGTCTAGTAGTCTTACAAATGAGTCCCAAACACAGAAAGATTTAAATTATGCAAAAGTACATTTTGTTCATTGTTTAAACTTTCCACTTTAAAGACGGACTGTCTTTAGTGTATCACCAATAATGTTTTATTGTACCATAGAAGTGGATCCATGGTAGAAATTCACTACTGTACCGGATGTGTGTGTGCATGCACGCTGGAACGTGGTGTCATGACGTTGGCCTGTGGGTAAGGTTTATGACCCCCCCCCCATAAATACCTTTCTCCCTTCCACTCTCTGACCCTACTGAAGGACTTGAATAGCCTGTGTTAAATATAGAGAGTCTGGGAACATCAAACAAATGGGGAAAAGGAACCATATTTTGGTAATAAAACCAGTTGGAAATATGCTTTGGAACGTAATGAGTGAGGCCTCTTAAACTAAGACGCACGTTGGGTCAATTTGATAATATCATACATATTGGAGCCCCCGTGCGAGGAATCTAAAATAGGATGAAGCTTTCATTTTGATTCAGCCTATATAAAATTGAAAAGCAGATTACATAATATACCAAGTTTATTATATACATTATGGGAATTGTAGACCGGAATTATTGGTGCGTGTGTGCTCTGGAGAATCGCCTCCGTGTTGTGCTCTGAGGTAGTCAGTGGCGAGCATAAGCTATACAGTTCTGTAGGAGGACTGATAAAGCTATCTGAGAAATAGCGCGTTTGGCCAAACGCTGGGCTATTTCTGCCTCGCGCGTTTCAGACGCGTGTTGGCTAGGTCATTATTAATTTCTCGAGCGAGGACAAAGAGCCAGCCGATTGAAATTTAGGAGAGATTAGCTTGACCAGCGATAAGTATCTCTCTTGTCTCTCACGTTTCGATGCGAGTAGACCACGGTGCATTTCGTTGTTTGCCGCGAGTTCCGGTTAAAACATCGTCAAATATCGCCGAAAAGGGTTTGAACATAATACGTTATAAGTAAAACCTTTCCCTTGCCAAGGGAATCCTATGTTGAGCATTTTTCAGGCATAAAGTAACATTAGCTTGCTCGAGATGCTAAGCTAACAAAAGGGAAAACAGCCATTTTGTTTTGTGCCACATTGTAATTCATCCGACTTGAGTTGGATTTCAGCGTGTGCCAGCAGGGACCTCTGAAGAGTCACCAGTACTTCCTTCAAGAATAATTAGTCAGGTGACACTCAAGTCGTTACTCGTGATATCCAGACGGATATCGATGTCTTATTCAATTGAACTAATAAGGGAAATTGCCAGATTTACATTCTCAAGTGGAACTTTTAAATAATATCCAAATTGATGAGTTTTCTAAATGAGACATTGTAATCTTTTTTCCACATTAACCTAGATGAATAAACCTCTCAGGTGAATTAAAGTTTAAATCCCAAATAGCCTATACAGGTTTGATTTATCATTAAAATGGATCAATCAGTAAAATTTGGTTTTTGCAAAACCCATTCAGTAATCCAGTACTGACAGAAGTCCCGCCCCAGCGGGAATCCCATGTGGCTTCGGCCCAAGGAAGAAGTGTACCATAGTGGGGAGTGTTCCCAACATTTAATCTACTGTTTACACTTATGATATCCAATCAATGGAGATTGTATGGATTATCATCTCATTCAATTTAATAAGTTAAATTGTTGAACATACCTTAACCTGTTATGGATAGGGGGCAGTATTTTCACGGCTGGATAAAAAACGTACCCGATTTAATCTGATTATTACTCCTGCCCAGAAACTAGAATATGCATATAATTATTAGCTTTGGATAGAAAACACTCCCAAACACTCCAGTTTCTAAAACTGTTTTAATGGTGTCTGTGAGTATGACAGAACTCATTTGGCAGGCCAAAACATGAGAAGATTCTGTTCAGGAAGTACCCTGTCTGACCATTTCTTCCCCTTCTTGAATCTCTCTATCCATTACAAAGGATCTCTGCTGTGACGTGACACTTCCTATGGCTTCCATGGGCCCTCAGAGCCCGGGAAAAAGTTGAATGACGTAATTCAAAGCCCTGGCTGAAACACACGAGCGCTTTTGCTAAGTGGTCTATCATGCTCGTGCCCGAGTCGACCCCGTGATTTATTTTCTTTCGGCTGTTTACCTAATTGCAGATTCCCGGTCAGAATATTATCGCTTTTTTACGAGAAAAATGGCATAAAAATTGATTTTAAACAGCGGTTGACATGCTTCGAAGTACGGTAATGAAATATTTTGAAATCTTTTGTCACGAAATGTGCCATGCGCACGACCCTTATTTACCATTCGGATAGTGTCTAGAACGGACGAACAAAACGTCGCTGATGGAACATAACTATGGATTATTTTGGACCACACCTACATTTGTTATTGAAGTAGAAGTCCTGGGAGTGCATTCTGACGAAGAACATCAAAGGTAATCAAACTTTTCTAATAGTAAATCTGATTTTGGTGAGTGCTAAACTGGGTGGGTGTCAAAATAGCTAGCCCTGTGATGTCTAAATTGCTAGCCCTGTGATCTACTGAGAATATTGCAAAATGTGCTTTCACCGAAAAGCTATTTTAAAATCGGACATATCGAGTGCATAGAGGAGTTCTGTATCTATAATTCTTAAAATAATTGTTATGCTTTTTGTGAACGTTTATCGTGAGTAATTTAGTAAATTCACCGGAGGTTTGCGGGGGATATGCTAGTTCTGAACGTCACATGCTAATGTAAAAAAGCTGGTTTTTGATATAAATATGAACTTGATTGAACAAAACATGCATGCATTGTATAACATAATGTCCTAGGGTTGTCATCTGATGAAGATCATCAAAGGTTAGTGCTGCATTTAGCTGTCTTCTGGGTTTTTGTGACATTATATGCTAGCTTGAAAAATGGGTGTCTGATTATTTCTGGCTGGGTACTCTGCTGACATAATCTAATATTTTGCTTTCGCTGTAAAGCCTTTTTGAAATCGGACAGTGTGGTTAGATTAACGAGAGTCTTGTCTTTAAAATGCTGTAAAATAGTCATATGTTTGAAAAATTGAAGTTTTCGGATTTTAGAGGAATTTGTATTTTGCGCCACGCCAATCATTGGATATTGGAGCAGGTGTTCCGCTAGCGGAACATCTAGATGTAAGAGGTTAATGTTCTTGCAATCAAATGAGACACTTTTAAACTTCCCATATTAACCTGGATGAAGCAACCTCAGGTTAACTCAAGTTTAATACCCAGATAGCCTACCCAGGTAGGATTAATCATTGGCATTGATTAATTAATTCAATTTGCTTTTGCAAATTCATTCACGTCCAACTTCCACATTACTGGTACAGTACTGATGGTTCGTCAACATCTATGAATAGATTAAACTTGTCTTTGCAGCTTCCAATGAATTCCAAACCCAAACATTGAAAAAAAATAGGAACATTTTTCCTCTAAATTTTTCTAATAATGTGCAAGCTACCAAAGGAGGTGGTCACCACTCCTCCGCTGATTAGTGAACCTCCACCCATAAAAGGATTGATCTCTGACCTCAGCAGTGATACCAACCCTAATTATGCCATTAGAAAAACAACAGCCGAAATTGCGAACGCTCTCCAAAATCAACCATCAAACACAGGCTTTGTGACTGTTCTCTCCACTTTAGCACTTATGTATCGCCATCAAAGGTTGGCATCGGTCCAATACCACAGTGCACAGCTGAAGCACGTGCAAGACATGGCTAACATGAGGGCACAGGTGGAGAGAACTGAGCAACTATTGACAAAAGCAGGAAATGAAAACATTCTGCTAGTCGAGGAACTGCGTTTGAAATCGGAAGAATTAAAAGTAATTGCAAATACTTATGACGATGAACGAGCACAAACTCTCCAACAAAATCGTCATCTGCAGGAACAACTCGATTTAGCCAGAACTAAATACGATGTAGTCCAATCCAAATTAGATAAATCTGTTGAGTTATCTATAAACAGGAGCGCACAATTAGATAACATGCAGGCAGTTTTGTTGAACGTTACTCAAGGTAACAATGTTCTACTCCAAATTCTGCAGACCAAAGACGATCAGTTGATGAACACAATGACTAAGTTGGATGACAAATCAGCAGAACTTATTGAAGTTGCTGACCAATTGACTGATGAGAGAACTCAGGTGATGAGGATGGAAATATTGATTTCTAAGCAAGCAGAGGAAATCTCATCACTGAATCTCTCGCTCCGTACTCGAGACCTCTATCTGCAAACCATGACAGATAAGTTTGAGACCGAAAGGAGCAGGTGTGACACTCACGTGTCCAAAACTGGTACTCTAAGCGCTCAAGTGGACTCTGCAAGGCAGCAGAAGACCACCCTTAGGTACCATCTGGAGGAAGTCCAGAATGGTCACGCTCTACAGCATGACTACCCATCCAAGCAACCGGAGTCCGGTACTCAAAGGAGTGAAGCCGATAGGTTTCAGACAGTGCCTCCATCATGTGTCCCTCAGTCTTCTCCTCTTGGCCATTCGGCACTGAGTAATATGGAGCCTCTTGGCCAACAAAGCCAAAGCTTGGCTTCTCCTCTTGGCCTTTCGGCCCCAATCTCTCCACAGGATGAAGCCAACCCTCTCCGCCCGCTTGGCGCGGAATACCTTGACAAACTCGTCAAGAATTTCCCCACCTTTGACCCCGTTCCTGGCCAGCCAAACGATACTGAGACGTTCCTAGCTGAGACATAGAGGACGCGTTGGGTGGCTACCCGAACGCTACGGGTTCTGACAGGGTTTACCTGTTGAAGCGAACGTCGAATAGACACGTGACGAGGTTCATTCGCCTACAACAGCAACACGTGCTAAATGACTACGCTAAACTTGCCACAGCTTTGAAATTAGAATTCAGTGGTTCTGCGACTCGCAAACACGATAGCTCACTGGCTAACACGGTCAAACAAGCTCGGAACGAACACCCACAAGCTTTCTATCATAGGCTTCGTTCAGCTTACTTTGGCCTACTCAAGGAACCAGGAATGGAAGAGCTGTTACCATTCAAACAAATGTTTCTGTCGAACATGTATCCCACCTTCATTACCTACTTGGGCCCTGCAGCCCACGTTGGCTTGCCTGTCTTAAAACTCAGAGAGCTTGCAAGCACAGCTTTTGAGGCATCAAAAGCTTGCAACGCTAAGAGCCCTGACCACTCGGTTTTGAAGTTTGACCAGGAGCACTCACTCCAGTTAGAGGGTGCATTATCAGGTATTGGAGCGTCGAGAGATGACGCACAACAACAGTTTCTACCACGAAACCATGATTCCAATAACCGCCGCGGTCGAAATAACTGTAAAGTACGTCGCCCTCAAAACGACTACCGCTACAATCGACCTGTTCGCTACATTCCTGCACCCAACCCACACAAAGTGTCAGAGCACAAGGGTAACAAAGGGTTGAATGACGATCAAAACGTAGACCAATGTTCTCCAGAAGTCCCACTACGGGAAGAACTAAAGCGAGAACAATTTGAGAAAAGGGTAAAAGATAAGTCACAAGGACTAGACGGGGAATTACCGGACACCAGGTCCGCAGAAATTAACACCCATAGCAAGGACGTTAAAGTTCAAATTTCTCCCGCTCTCATTCAAGACCCTATCCAGGGCCCGCTTGATCAAGAAACAAGCCCCCGGGCTTTGTCTGTAGACTCTGATACAAAAGTTGCGAAGAAAAAGGTCAAATGCTTCGTTAAAGCCAAGCCCACTCAAAATCGAAAAAGTCAATCTGCTTCCACCTTGAACAGAAATGGCACATCACGTCGTTGCGAACGACCACTCCACTTTGTGGGGAATATGTCCACTAACCACGAATCTAAACGGCCATACCTGGAAACAGTCCTGGAGGACTGCTTAACTTGTCATGCGCTAATTGATTCGGGTGCGACAATATCACTCATCTCGCAAACATTGTTTGATGATCTCAAAAGGGCTTTGAAGCCAACTAAACGTTGGTTAAAAGTGGAGCGATGCGAAACTACACTTCGAGGGGTCACTCAGACTACCTCGCCTCTCACGTTGAGAGTCATGCTGAAACTACACTTCAAGGACGTATCGCTCGTTCACCCTGTGTATGTTACCAGCCTCGAAACTGTACCCCTGCTACTTGGAGCAGACTTGATGGATCGGTTACTCCCATTGATGGATTGGAAAACCAACCAGGTATGGTCACAGGCCACAGTGCCTTCTCCACTGACCACACTGTCTTCCCCTAACGCTAGCTGCAACGCAGTCATTCACGAGGGGTATCTGTCGAAAGCACCCCTTGGGAAAAAGACGTTTAGAAACCTCTTGGTGCAGAATCCGATCCAAGGAGATATTACGATATCTCGACACATTCCATCAGCCAATCTGATTGACGATTCTTTTCATGATTTCGAGCCAGCTGTCTCTGTGAATGAGCAACTTCCCTCCTCCTTGCAGTCGTGCAATACGGTAGTTGAGATGAACTTCTCTTGCCCTTCGGACACTTCCGCAAGCACTGCGGCCGTCTCAGCAAGAAAAACATTGATGCGCAGAGTACACTCTGCTTCCGATGATACACCTTCTGCTTTGTCGGGGACTGTCACCCCTTACAATGACACTAATGGCGTCAGTCCAGCCACTGACCCGATGACTCCCACTGGTGAAACACTTTGCGATATCACAGACCGATATCCTCGTCTCAGTTTGCAGGTACTGAAGAGGTTGCCACATGCGGACGCGGTGGTGACTGACAGACCTCGACAGCCACTGAGGGTGTTGAAGCACAAACACCAGGAGATTTGGTTGAAAGGTTACAGCCATTCTCATAATAACGCGGCCACTGACAACTCGTACATAGGGTCCGACCTTTTCGTTTGCGCCTCGGACACCAACACCACCCGCTGGTGGGGGGGTCCTGAGACACAAAGGGGGGGAATAGTAGCCCAGACCCATGATGAGCCTCATCGAGGCTGGTGGGGGGGTCGAGACTACGGACAACACCGTACGAGGCCGCCAGAGCATAAATCAAATCTAGTTGTGAACTCCCCTATGAGAACAGTGAGGAGCAGACAGGCCCCTAGACGGGGATTATCTTAGAACACATCTAAGATAGTACTGAGGTGTACCACACTGGTCGTAAAGGAAGTCCAGTGGACTTGTCCACCTTCAAAACAAATGGCAACAATAATCATTCCTTGCCATGTGTAGGTTCAACTACAATACAACTAGTAATATGCTCCAATCATGTGTTCCGGTAGATAATATTTCAGAATAAATCGGTAGGACAACTGGACCCCTTGAATACCAGTACCAATACCACAGTCAGTCCAGCAACACTCAGTAAGAGGATTAGTAACCTCACAAGTTAAATTGCTATTGATAATAGCGACATAGGAGTCACTCAGAGTGCAACACGGGGAAGGGAATCTCGATTGCACTCTTCCAATGGTTAACACATGCCACTAATAAATAGAACCCTCCATTCAGGAGAAAAGTTATTAGAAGTCATGAACCATGATCACACCACGTACGACTGGTCTAATACTTAGAGTACTTCCGTCGTGAGGTTAGCTCCTCCGTGGATAACATAGCTATGAAATAGACTTAATACCTACCGCCACTACAATAGTGGAAGACACAGTGACTTGTAGAAAAACTACTACAGACTCCCTTGACACCAATTCTGACTGACCTCCAGGAATTGACCTGAAAATTACCTGACTACGTCAGACTCATTCTGAACAAGTTGTAATCTGCCAGGATACTTGGTTTTCTTCCCTTGACATGCGCGATTGTGTAAGCATAAACGCACATGCACAACGGAACATCCAATTAGGATTTATGCTAGGATCACTTAAGGGTCCAAGCAAAATACCAGCCTTAGTAAAGTTGAACATTTACTTCTAGGCCTTTGACTCTACAGCACTCACCAGTTTTCTAACCAGAAGTCCATAGGTCATCCCTGTAGACTGACCAAAACTAGTGCCTTACAGCTGTAGACTTATCATATAGTTGTCAACTTAGGATAGTACCCTAAGCGCCACCCCGCAAATTAGGAAATCCCTAAATATGACATTAGACAATGCCATGATAGGGTCATTTTGCCAAGACCATGGACGTAGATAGAATACAGTCCAATTAGATGATTAAGGTGGCATAACTATATTTTGTTTTGTTTATGCTTTCATTCATTTTGTTTCATTTTCTTCGGCACATAGAAAGTGATAAAGCCATAAACAACTCCCCCATACAACCATCAGTTAGTGCCACAACGCCGCTCATTTGGGGGGAAATGTAATGATATATTTCATGAGTGTGTGTGCGTTGTTAACATCTGCCTAAGTTACTGCCCAGATATTCCAGTCTGGACGACCAGACGACGGGTCCGGAACGGCGATCCCAATCCGGACATCCGCTGCCGAGCCATGGAACGGACTTCTTCATTTGCAGACACCCTACCCGGGTCGACCACCAGAGGGGGGACTGCAATAGCAACCACCAACTGGACATCTGCTGCCCAGCCTTGGAGCGGACTTCTTCATTTGCAGACACCCTACCCGGGTCGACCGCCAGATGGGGACCACAACGATGATCCACAACCAGGACAACCCACGACCCCCCCCCATAAATACCTTTCTCCCTTCCCCTCTCTGACCCTACTGAAGGACTTGAATAGCCTGTGTTAAATATAGAGAGTCTGGGAACATCAAACAAATGGGGAAAAGGAACCATATTTTGGTAATAAAACCAGTTGGAAATATGCTTTGGAACGTAATGAGTATGGATGTCAGTTCGTTGTTATCTGAGACATTATGACTGATGACAGGACGACATAAACTGTACCTGAGAAAGTATACACCCTCTAGTTATCAGAGTAACATGGAATTGTTATGCAATTGAAATGTTTGATATTGGAATTGTTTGTTAGGAGATTAAATGTAATTTTAGCTTCCAAATGAGAGAATTGGATTTTCATAAGGAAAGTGCCCTGCTTGATCAGTGGCCCACCCCTGTGAAGAGGAGGGGTTATAAACGATGAAACACATCCTTCCCCCCTCTCCACTATATAAGCCTTTGACGAAAAGATAACCAGGTTGTTCCAGTATGTGAGGTCTGCAGCCTCTACGTTAGAAGGACACACATGTCAATAACAGAACTAAGCCAACCTCGGCGTGAGCTTTGGTTGTGAATGGTATGAACTTTGAGCTTATTCACTACAGAAGTGATACTTCCTAGCCGTTGAGTTAGCAGCGGCCGCTGTAGACGTGGGCTAGGAAAGGACGGACGACGGATCCAGTCTAACAGACAGACGAAGATACCACCACTTATCCAATTTACCACCAGAGACATTCTTCCAAGGACAGGAAGATCTGTTGGCCAACCCGGCCAGCATCTACGACCAATCTACCGAAGCGCAGCTCAGAGTAAATATTTATTGCATTTTCCTTTTCCAAATGGGCGGTAATTTAGAATGCATAAGATAATGTATTTACGATAGCATAGCTGCTGTTTCTTTGTTCCTAAATCTTCCCGCTCTTTCATTCAAGCCCAACCCCCTTTCCTTTGTGTAACCAGCCATGATACAGGTTCCGTCCACCAGGACGTTTTCTGTATGACATCATATGTATTCGGTGTATTTGTAATTCTGTGTGATAAGTTTAGGTATTTAGTAAATAAATAATTAAACCCAATTTTGTATTGCTGATTCAACTTGTTAGCCAGGGTTCGTGAAGATAGCCAAGAATTTACAACTTTCATTATGAGACTGAAAATAAGATAAGGGTTAATATTGACTGCTATCGATGTAAAATATTACTAAGTATTTTAAGAGTTTATTCGGAAGATAACAGCTCTATAAACGTTCTTCCGTGGTGCCCCGACTTTCTAGTTAATTACATTTACATTATTAGCTTAATCAGGTAATATTAATTACAGAGAAATAATTTTATAGGTTAGCATGTCATATCACTTAATCCGGCATAGCCAAAGACACGACAGTGGTGTGTGTTTGCATGAGCGTTTGAGTGTTTTTTTCCAGTGAGCCTCGAAATTAGTCCTCTGCCTGAAAACATGAGGATTGATAGCATTTTGATCAAGGTCGATGAAAATCCATGCCATACACACACACACACACACCATCCCCCTGACAAGACGCCCCCCAGTCTGGGTCTTGGCTGATGGGTTCTTGTAATCCAGTTATCATGCAGTTTGCACGCTCGCTCTATCAAGGTGAGTGTTACGCTATACGAGGCTGGGGGGCCTCCCATCAAATTGCATTCTGCCTTTCCAGGGCCATAATCAAATGCAGTTACAAAATCACATATAACTACCCTCAGGTTCAATATGTGCTTTCCCTGCTGCTAAAGGCTGGAAGACGGAGACACATCTCAGCAACTTGATAGACTGGCTCAAACGTGGCTGACTTCACTAGAATTTTAAACAGAGGAAATGTTCCTTACAACTTGGAATATGTTTTACCAATACAGAGGAGAAAAAAGCTTGAGCACGCATTATGCTTATTGGGCTAGTGTTTGTTTTTCAAAAAAACCACAGAGACTGCAATGTTCAAAACATTTTAATTACATTGTGTTGTTTGGAGAGTGAACTTTGACATGGATGCTGTGATGTTGATTCCTTTAATAAACACATGGGTGAAAAAAAGAGATAAAACAAAAATATATTTTAGAATATTAAAATAGCAATTAAAACTTGTGACAGCGTCCGCATTTTATAGTATGAATGAGGAAATGTATTATCAACCTTAGTTTTATAGAAATATGACCTTAGATCAACGTTTGAATAATTTACTTTTTGGTTAAAAGCAATTCAGCAACACAGTGAATAAGAAGGTACACAAGCATCATCTGCAACTACACTTGTGTCAAATACAGGTTGAAAGAATTAGAAAATAGTGTCAGAGCCTCTGTCTTTGTTCATGGAATAATCCATTATCATCATCATCATCATCATCATCACATTTGAAACAAGAAGAAAATGAGGAGACAGGAAGCAGTGTTTGCATAAGGAGGGGAAACTTTATTTATAACACAGGGGGCGCTGACGTGGAGTCGCCAACTCAGCATCTATATTACAAGGTTTATCTGCAAGGCTGCGTATGTACTGTACTGTATTTGGAAACCAAGGTCGCAGTGGCACTAAAAACACACGCTTAAAACAACACACTCTTTCCCTTTTTGTTCAAGTTTTTTTCTTTTTTCATACAAAATGGTACAAACAACAATACAAAATAGTTGTGCTGTTGACAGTTTACAAAAAAAGTATCTTACCTTGATAACTGTGCAATTATTCTTTTTTTGAAGCGTTTTAGATTGTTTTCCATTTATTTTTTTTCTCCATTTGAGTTTATGTGAGTATGGTACATACCAGAAGTCCTTCTGGACCGCAACCTCGGTCATGCGGGCTGCTACACGCTTTAAAATTATCTTTATGATAACTGTTATAGAATTCTTCTTCTGCCCATTATAAAAAGACACATGCAAAAAAGCTCAAATTGTACAGTTATATGTTGCCTAACTTGATCTGTTTAGCTTCAAGCAATTACTACATTATGTACACTCAGACGTGAGCAACATCGGGGCGACTCCAATACGACATTGGTTGCGTCTCAAATCATATCCTATCCCTTATAGTGCATTACTTTCAACCACGGTAGTGTACTATATGGAGAACAAGGGGCCATTTGAGACTCAGACACTGTCATGTTTCTGTGCGTTCCTGGTGAAAGTGAAGGCTATGTCTAACACTGTAACTAACTTGTTGGGAGTCTCCTGCAGTTGGATAGAGCGCAGAACACCCCATGGATTGGGGAGAGCTTTCGGGATCTGTGGTCCTCCAGTGAGGGTAACCGTTCAAAGGCTAACAGAAGATGACCACTTCTGTCTAGGGACAGACGGACACGGACAGACAGACTTGATTGCTTGTGTGCAGGCCTTATGGTAAAAGGGAGTGTACACTGTAGAGTAGGGCCAAGCCGTACACACAGATACTAAATCTGAAATACATCTGCAGAAGCTAAACATACTGCATTCCTCCCACTATATCATTCATGCCAAGCTTTTGCTCAAGGAATTTATTTGTATACTTTAGCCTCCCGCGAGCTCCTGCTTCAATATGCCAAACTAAGACGTGGATGCGCAAATCCACACATCCTGATCCCAGTTCCCCTGTGAGTGTCATTGTCACACCAATAGCTTCCATTCACCCCAACCACCTAACCACAACCACCATTGCATATTCCAATCTTTCAAACCTCCAATTCAAGCCTTCATTTATCCAACACCTTCATTTCACCCCTCCATGGCTTCCCTCTCATCCCCTCATAGCATTGGAATGGCACAGCTTCATTTGTCTCACTAATAACTCCTAGATCATGACACATTCACTATGACAGGCAGCAGCCTATTCACATGATGATGCTATGTAGCGCTTATGACAGCAGCCTTATGTAAAGTGGGAACATGAAGTGCCTGGGTCTATCTCGTCTCTGTTCGCTGCCACCCATGCAGGTGAATATTTGACAGACTTGAGGGACCATCAGGCTGTCTGGCCTTCAGCCAGGCTGGACTCTCTCGGGTGGGGCATAGCAAGGAGGCCTTATCGATATGGGTTGACATGCAGGGTGATGCCCAGAAAGGGTGAGTGCAAATATGTATAGGAGGACGTCGTGTAATGTAATATTGACGCCAACCTTGAACAGAACACCCACATAAACAAGTATGGCTGTGAGCGTATGAGTCTCTTTGAATCTTCAGTGAACGCAAATGGCTTTTATGGTGATTTGAAGCTTGCAAGCAGGCTGGGTAGGCTACTCGTCGAACAACAAAGAAAACAAAACACAGGGTGGAGAATATAAAGAGAACAAATGTACAAAACAACAAAATGTGTAAAAAAGAAAAGTTGATGTACAACATTTATATGTCGGAGATAATCATGAACAGCAGCAGCTGTGTGTGTGTGTGTGTGTGTGTGTGTGTGTGTGTGTGTGTGTGTGTGTGTGTGTGTGTGTGTGTGTGTGTGTGTGTGTGTGTGTGTGTGTGTGTGTGTGTGTGTGTGTGTGTGTGTGTGTGTGTGTGTGTGTGTGAGTGAGTGAGTGAGTGAGTGAGTGAGTGAGTGAGTGAGTGAGTGAGTGAGTGCATTGAGCTAAGCTTTAGTGAAGAGAGGAGCACTAATCCTACTTTGCGATGGCGAGAGTTAAGGTGGAAACCCTAAATACCGCTTCCTGCTTCTGTGTATGTCACCATCCAAAGGCATTGTCGGTACACAGCAGGACCAGAGGGTCAAAGTTCATACCCACTGATGCCCTGTCACTCTACATTAGGTGGGTTTGGGGTCCAACTCACTGTTATTCAACAGCCCATTTATGACCTACTCCCCCTTTCAGTGCCCTTCCTATAATCTTGCTTCCTCCCACCTCTCTGCCCCTATCCCCCCCTCCCTCCATTCCCCTCCCCTCTCTGTAAGGCATACTGTACATATCTTTTTTCTCCAGAGGAAGATGTGACGAAGAGATGCTGGATGTAGTGTGTAAAGACCTGATAGAGAAGGGGAAGCTGGGAGGAAGAGCATGGGACGCTGAGAATCCTCCTCTCCTCATATCTTATCTAGGAGTTTAAAGGCTCTCTCTCTCTCTCTCTCTCTCTCTCTCTCTCTCTGTCAAGGAGACTACCTGGAAGGATCCATCATCCTCTTTATTACGAAGGGTAACTGGAGTATGAATTAAATATATAACCCTGCCCAATCTCTATCAAATCCACCATAAGAGAGAAAGAGCTTAGGGAGAGAGAAGTATCTCTGCGTATAGAAACCACATTTCTCTCAAGTGTAAATCTCAACTGAAATTACATTGAACTCAGCTGACATTTTTGAAAGAGCAAAACATTCCGATGGACTCAGTTAACTGCTGAGAGAATGAGCGGACTGTGTGAACGGGCAGTGTGAGAGAAGCCATGTTGATTTCTTCAGCATCTCCTCAACTGGGAACATGGGAACACTATGTGAAAGGTAATTTGCAAAAGGACTTCTGCCGGTGTGTGAGTGAGAAACAAGTGTATAACTTGTATAACCGGGGGAAATGTACTGTATATCATAGGAATGTTGGGTAGTGGTGTTTTCACAAAAGACAATAAAATATCTGTTCCTCATAGGCACCTTCTTCTCTAAAGAGTGAAATGTTTAGCACTATTAAACCCTGCTTTGGTAAAGTGCAGTTCTTCTCCATCGCTCTTTCCCAAAAAGTTTGTAAGAGACATATTTTCTCCTACATGTTTTCAAAACCTCTTGCATTTCAAATGAATGAAAGTGTCTGAGGAGAGACAGATTGTGGCGCTTGCTAAGTCCCTGACAGAATCTCAGCTCGCTCTCTCGCTCTCTCTGTTGCTGCGACGGGGACCAGCATCAGAGATGGTATATCAAAAGTGTGTCAAGACACAACAGTGAATCAGCACAAAAAAAAGTAAAGTCGAAGCTTGAAACTTTGGGTCTCACAATTTGTCTTCTCTGCCAGCAATGCTAACAGAAATGGAGCACAAACGGTTTGTTCTAATACTTAAAAAAGATCTACTTTTACACCCTTTTTCTCATCTTTTTACAGTTTATATAGTTTTCCTCAACACATTGACCAATAAGACCACAAGACAACTAGTGCCAAGTTGACAACATTTGGAAACGGGGGACAGAACCATGCAACCCACCCATATCCTTCATCTAAGAATAGAGACTAGGTAAAGAAAGAAAATCCTCCTATGGATTAATTTCTTTCACATTAAAAATGACTTGTCATCCCTCTATCCCTAGCTCACACAGCCTCACTAAGTTAAAAGTGCAAAGTAATGCCAACTCAAAACCACAAAGTCACAAAACCATCCAAACTCAACTGCTCTCAGAGGGTACACTGTTCGAATACAGTAAATCCATGTTGTCTAACGACACAGTCCCATTCTGTGTCAGTGTGATGATTCCTATTGTCACACAGGTGATGGCTGTGCATAAGAAGCTCAGATGTGCCAGATTGGAAAGAAAAGATTTGTCCTTCACCTAAGGAGATATACTGTCTGTCTTTGTACAGAGCACTCCCTCTCCGAAATTCACACCAATGATACCCCCTCACCTCCAAAGGCAAATCCCCTCTGCAACTTATACTGCATCTGCCCGTGTTACATTGCAGGGTGATGGACATGACACACAGGAAAAGGGACAGGAAGGTCACAATTGAAAGGTGAGGGGTAATTAGGGGACAGGGGAGGACGGGGTGCACGTTAGCCCAGAAAATGGCCACCAATCCTGAGTTAGCGGGAGTCAGCAAAAAATACGCACCACTGAAGGCACTTCTTAAACAACAGTGCTTCTGTTCTATGGAATTCAAGTTCAGAGAGATTAAACCAGGGCCTTCCACGCAGAGGAAGGAGTTTACTTTCTGTGTTTCTTTGTTCTTTTCTTCCCCGTCACGCAATATGCACCTCAATCAATCTGCAAAGGGACAGGCTGGGGGCTGATGGGGAAATAGAAAGCCAATGGCCTCCAAAAACCAGGAAATAGCTTGCATTTAAGGACAGTGAGGACACCATGAGATAATCAAACATTTTTTAAATAACATAAAACAAAAGTAGCCAACCCCAAAATCTACCTCCCTCCCCCCACACACCTTGGAGTAGGAGAGGGCTCAGTACAGTACAATACAGTACAGAAGGACAAAGCTGCCTCACTGCACAGTTCACTATGGCGGTTGCTTGATTGATTGGTCAGTTGCTAGGTCAGTTCAGTTGGTTCGTGTGTGTGGTGTGTATTGTCGTGCGTGGTGTGTATTGTCGTGTGTAATGTGTATTGCCGTGTGTGGTGTATATTGTTGTGTGTGGTGTGTATTGGTGTGCGTATTGGTGTCTGTGGTGTATATTGGTGTGTGTGGTGTGTGTGTGTCTGTGTTATCTGTCTCTCCACGGTTGGAGAGACAGAGAGAGCATGGCAGACCAGCTGAGGGGGTTCAGCTGGGGGAGTGGATCTTTAACGAGGCCCCCCTGTGGCCCTATTCGTCGTCCCCTCCCCCGTACATGTCGGCTAGCTTCTTGAAGCGGGGGCCCCAGTCGTTGAGGTAGTCATAGTCCTGGTCCCCTGTGCTGGAGGAGTTGAGAGAGCTGACGGAGCCGACCGTAGAGCCGCTGCCCTCGTAGTCGAACACCAGGAGGGAGTCATAGGGAGGGGCCGTGGGGTCATTGTCTGCCGCCCGAAGTCCCTGGAGGGAGGAAGAAGAGAGTAAATATTGGCATACAGGCCAACATGATTAGAAAGGTTAGTGTATATAGTATACCATATAGAGACAGAGTAGGGTAGGCTTTTTGTAAGATAACAGCTAAGAAAGCACCATAGAGAAAATTGTAAGTATTGGCATTCAGGCAATATATTGTGAGTGACAGAGTGATGTCATTGGCAGGGATGTAGAATCCCCATGGAGGATACAGTGGGCAGCCGAGCCACAACGTGTTTGTGTTTTGCCAGACTGCTGGAGCGAGATCAGTGTGTGTGTGTGTGTGTGTGTGTGTGTGTGTGTGTGTGTGTGTGTGTGTGTGTGTGTGTGTGTGTGTGTGTGTGTGTGTGTGTGTGTGTGTGTGTGTGTGTGTGTGTGTGTGTGTGTGTGTGTGTGTAGTCAGGATGGATCAAAGCTGAACAGCTGCCAACACTTCTCAAGTGTGAACGTGTTGTCACGGCGCCTGTCAATCAAAGCCTTCTTGCATGAGTGTGTTGAGATTGGGGTTACGTACGCGCAAGTGAGCGTGTGCATGTGTGTGTGCGAGTACAGTGTGTGTGTGTGTGTGTGTGTGTGTGTGTGTGTGTGTGTGTGTGTGTGTGATAACAGCTGTCAGGTAATCTCCATCTCCACTGTTGCCAAAGTTAAGAGCATTGAAACCTGTAAATAAACAGCATCCAGAAAATGCCTACATTTATGCAATAGTACTCTCACGTCTCACACATGTACCTAGAACACAAGGTACATCAAAATACTTAGAAATAACAGTCCACAGTACGTATATACACCTCCATCTTATTTACAGATCTGAATGTCTTATGTTCTGTGTTTGCGTAGTCTTGTATTGTAAGTTTGTCATTCTACCTTGAGTCGTGTTTGGAGTACCTTGTGGGTGGGATTGTGTGTGTGTGTGTGTGTGTTTGTGTCAGATCTCAAGTAGAAATGAAGGAATAAACAAAACTATGACCCCTGGTTGCCCCCCTCACCTCATTGATGAAGTCCCCGATGTCCCCAGGGTGGGGGACCACCGGTCGAATGGGGTACTGGGACTCAGGGATGATGGGGCGCTCGTCCACCCTCCGTACCCCTGGGGGCTTACTGATGATGTGCTCCAAGGAGTCAGGCTGCTGCAGCTGGCTCAGGTCATAGTCCTGCCCAAAGACACACACAGATAAGACAGTCAACCTCAAGATAGACCTGACTGGCTGTCAGTGTTTGTGGGCGTATGTGATATATGCTGTATATATACACATACACGTATATGTGTAGTTGTTTATAGGTCTGTATCTCTGTTAGTGTGTGTGTCTGTCTGAGTGTGTGTCTCTATGTGTGTGTGTGTCTGTCTGTCTGAGTGTGTGTCTCTCTGTGTGTGTATGTGTGTGTCTGTCTATCTGAGTGTTTGTCTCTCTGTGTGTGTGTGTGTACCTGGTCCTCCTCTCCCCCTCCCTCCTCGTCGTATTTCAGGATGTTATCTCTGACATCGTCCTCTGGGTCGATCAGCAGCTGTTTGGTCTGTCTCTCCTTCTCTCTGCGCTTCATCCACAGTACAAACACTAGCACCATACCTGCAACACACACAACACACCTTAAATAACACAATAATACTGCAAAAACACACAACCAACACACCTTAAACAACATACATTATTGGCTTACTGCAAAATACAATACCACAGAAAAAGCTCTACATATTTGTGGAGGATAGGACTATACCTCCATACAAAAGACCAAAAACCAGAAAAGAATGACATTTTTAGAGGAATAGAACCAGAACTGAGAACGAAAGTGATCTATACTGTTCAGGAGCAGAACCGTTATTTTAATTGCATGGGAACCGGTTAATAACGTTATTTTAATTTCCAGGGATTTTTTTCCCAGTTCCACAAAAAATGTAACAAAGAAATGTATTCCAGTGTCTGCCTGTCTGCCAGCTGAAAATCTTTACCAGTGTATATGTGTGTTGGCTACCTGCCCCTCCCTCCGTAGCATGCACAGTCTAGTGTAGCTTCTGATGTTACAGACGTGATTCAGAAGTTAGGGAGAAAGATTTTGAATTACAGAACAATGGATTGACTTTTTCAATGCTAGTTAAGGATACTATAGTTATTACGTTTCACATTGGATTTACTAACTAAAAAAGGTAAGATGCGTTTTTTTATTTTAATTCTGGTGTCGCTCTGCACATACAAGCTTATTAGCTAGCTAGCTTGTTAGCTAGCTCTGGTCTAGGTCTCGAAAACTCTAGGCGGTATTATGTGTAATGTAATGGAACTGAGAGGCCTGATCACGGGCTAGCACCGGTCCAACATTAGTTAAGCCAACTCTCTGAAGTCCAAAGACATTCAAAGTTCCTTCATAAATGCCGCTCCTCTGTATGTATAATTCTGTGGGTCTAATTCAGATAATGCATGTCATAACAACAAGACGCCCAGCGCTTCATGCCCAGCCCTCTCCTCACCCGCAAAATTTCAGTCGCATATCATACCCTACGCTACACTTGTCTGTCCAATGTTGTCCATTTCTTGCCCGCTCCATAGCAAGCTACTCTATCCATTGGTGAAGTAATATAATGTCATGATAAATGCAACAACAAAAAATGATTTCAGAGGTTTAAAAAGGAACAGAAAGGAACGACATAAACCGTAACCTTTTTGGGGGTTGAAACCGGTTCAGAAGTGAAATAAATAATGGTTATGTTCAGAACGAAACGATTAGAAAATATTTTGGTTCCAACCCCTGAAATGTAAGCCATTTAAATACGGTATGAGCACAGACCACACCATCACAAAACAAACCAGCAGCAGCAGCACCTCAGCAAAACGAGTCCACATTAAAACCCCTCTCCGGCAGAACACAATAATAAAACCATAGGGTCACCAACTCAGAGACAGCACATTCTGATAGCCAGCTAAGAATGAATCTATAATACCACTTTTATGTTATTGCGTTAACTGCATGATAAATGTTTGATGAATGTAAGGCCCAAACGGCACAGTGTGTGAAAGAGCAACAAATCCTAACCCATTTCAGCATCTGGTAAGAAAGGCGGTTTAATATTACATCTGATCAGAGGGATCTGATATACAGTATGTATGGAGGAGGTTAGTGGTAGCTACAGGGGGAATGGGAGGGGGAAGGAAGATATGTTTGTTTCTATTCTCTCTGATAGGGGTGAACACGATTGGATGTTAATTAGAAAGTGATGGCTCTGAGCGAATCAGAGTGATGCGTCTGGAGGTATGGCAGGTGTGTGTGTATTTCCTACGTGTATTTCCTACATGTACAAGATACATAATTTGTGTGCACAGATGTTAAAAAAAAAACTTCGGAAGTTTGCAATCTCCACTTACATTTTAGACTAGATTTTCCCTTACGATACATGTATCAACCACTACAAAATGTCCATTAATTATAATCTACATAATAATTCACCTTTCCTGTTGATGCAGGATTTCCTGCTGTAGCAATCTAGCTGAAATTAAGTTCCTACATATGTGTCTAAGATGTCCAATCCACCATACTCACTGAGCAGTATGATGATACAGACGAGAATGGCTATGATGGCTCCAGTCCCAAGTCCAGCGGCAGCCACAGCCCCGACAAGGGTGCAGTCTCCGTTCTCATCACATGGACACACCTTGACCTTGATAATGGACCTGTTGGAGAGGGGAGGGTTCCCCGAATCGGTCACAATCACAGGCACCTCATACACCCCCGGCTCCAGATACTGGGTCCGTAAACTTAACCGGGCATAGTCACCTGGGGAGGGAGAGAGAGAACAGACAGACAGAGGTTACTACCACTGATAGAGACATCTATAGGGGAGAGGCATATCTTACAGGGAAATATAGTATTCTTTCTAACAAAGATATCAACATATATTTCAGGATGTTGTGTATCCCTGGAAATACACAACATAAATCAAAAGGATTCATGTAAACATAACAGTTTTGGAAACATAGCTAGTCCGGGTATGGGGTAAATTGAGCACAGGGACACATTTCAACACTTCTTACTTTTTCACTCTAAAAAGTACTTCGTCCCTTTTGACTACCAGGAAGTTTGAAAAGACAGGATCTGTGGGCGAGGAGCTTATATTCATGAGCTCGCCTCGATTGACAGCTCTTTTAAATGCCAATGTCAAGCAACATGGATGCAGTGAGCAGTATTGTAGTAAAATCATCTCAAGCTAATTTGGTGATACACAAAGCAACTCAAACAACATTGAAATTGCATCAATGATATCTGAGTTTTGAACGACCCTTCCCCCCTATTGTTCCATCCTGGCTGAAGAACTAGCTAGCCAGTAACTAGCTAACATCAGACACAGATGAAAGGGGAAACATATACTGTACTTATCTTTGCCATAGATAAATAAGGTACACTTTTAATTATATTTGCTGACACCCAACAGTCAAATTTTGGCTCCAGTAGAGTAGCAATCAAGCTATATAAACAATTTCCCTCTGCAAACACGTCTTCTCCAATGTTGGTTACAAGGCGATACTTATTTAAATGAGGTAAGAGAATATAATGTTATCATTGGCGTATTAAACTAAGAGTTAAGGTGATGTCCCCTTAATAATGAATCCACGTTTTTGACATGGGGACAAGTAACTTTTTGACCAAACTTTATCAATGTAGAAGCAACAGTCATTTTTAATACGTTGGTCATTATAAACTCAGCAAAAAAAGAAACGTCCCTTTTTCAGAACCCTGTCTTTCAAAGATCATTTGTAAAAATCCCAAAAACTTCACAGATCTTCATTGTAAAGGGTTTAAACACCATTTTCCCATGCCTGTTCAATGAACCATAAACAATTAATGAACATGCACCTGTGGAACGGTCGTTAAGACACTAACAGCTTACAGACGGTAGGCAATTAAGGTCACAGTTATGAAAACTTAGGACACTAAAGAGGCCTTTCTACTGACTCTGAAAAACACCAAAAGAAAGATGCCCAGGGTCCCTGCTCATCTGCTTGAACGTGCCTTAGGCATGCTGCAAGGAGGCATGAGGACCGCAAATGTGGCCAGGGCAATAAATTGCAATGTCCGTACTGTGAGACGCCTAAGACAGCGTTGCAGGGAGACAGGACGGACAGCTGATCGTCCTCGCAGTGGCAGACCACGTGTAACAAGACCGGCACAGGATCGGTACATCCAAACATCACACCTCCAGAACAGGTACAGGATGGCAACAACAACTGCCCAAGTTACACCAGGAACGCACAATCCCTCAAATCAATGCTCAGACTGTCCGCAATAGGCTGAGAGAGGCTGGACTGAGGGCTTGTAGGCCTGTTGTAAGGCAGGTCCTCACCAGACATCATCGGCAACAACATCGCCTATGGGCACAAACCCACTGTTGCTGGACCAGACAGGACTGGCAAAAAGTGCTCTTCTCTGACGAGTCGCAGTTTTGTCTCACCAGGGGTGATGGTCGGATTCGCGTTTATCATCGAAGGAATGAGTGTTACACCGAGGCCTGTACTCTGGAGCGGGATCGATTTTGTCATTGCAGGCAATGTCAACGCTGTGCGTTACAGGGAAGACATCCTCCTCCCTCATGTGGTACCCTTCCTGCAGGCTCATCCTGACATGACCCTTCAGCATGACAATGCCACCAGCCATACTGATTGTTCTGTGTATGATTTCCTGCAAGACAGGAATGTCAGTGTTCTGCCAAGGCCAGCAAAGAGCCCGGATCTCAATCCCATTGAGCACATCTGGGACATGTTGGATCAGAGGGTGAGGGCTAGGGCCATTCCCTCCATAAATGTCCGGGAACTTGCCTTGGTGGAAGAGTGGGGTAACATCTCACAGCAAGAACTGGCAAATCTGGTGCAGTCCATGAGGAGGAGATGCACTGCAGTACTTAATACAGCTGGTGGCGACACCAGATACTGACTGTTACTTTTGATTTTGACCCCCCCTTTGTTCAGGGACACATTATTCCATTTCTGTTAGTCACATGTCTGTGGAACTTGTTCAGTTTATGTCTCAGTTGTGGAATCTTGTTATGTTCATACAAATATGTACACATGTTAAGTTTGCTGAAAATAAACGCAGTTGACAGTGAGAGGACGTTTCTTTTTTTGCTGAGTTTACTTTGATCTGGTTTCCTTCAAATATTATCAAATGATTTTGACTGTTCATCTTTAAAACTTTTAACACAGGTTCAGGCCCTGGTGTAACCTCATATCCCAGTGATAATGCCTTGCATAATGCCTGGGAAGAAAACACTTCAATTGGGGGCAAATCTAACTGAGGAAGGCAATTTTCATCATTTAAACTTGACTAATCACACGAATGTACTATGCATATTATGCATAACACTGACAAAATGTAATCATTATTTGTATGGGTACATATATGATTGATTGCCCCTGGACAGATGGAAGAATTTACCCCAAAGCAATCATTTGGATTATTTCTCACACAGCTACATGTTAGGTTTAGGACCTCATATTGTAGCTTAAAAAGACCCCAAATGATGTACAAAAATACATATATTGTTCAAAACAAGCTGTTCAATTACTTACTACACTGCCCCTCAGTGACTGCCAGCACTAGCAGATCTGCCTCTGTGGGCTCATAGGCCTTGTGAACATTGCTTGGCTTGTTTTGCCAGCTAATAAATGGACTGTCCTGGGGTGCTGAAATGTGTGTCTGTTCAGTCAGAACTTCTGGGTCTGCTCTAGTCTCCATCCCGGAAATATGAAGTTATTTCAGAATGAAAGTTAACTGGCTAGAGCATCATGCTTTGTGACATTATGTTAGCTCGCTTTCCCCAGTTAGTGTAGATAATGTGTTTTCACTGACATCTGAATGCTTGTCACGTTCTCCCTGGTTTCCACTAGTAACCACAGCCACAAAGTCAAAATAGACCATACAAAATTTGCTTTTTGGTCTTAATTTAAGGTTAGGGTTAGGCATAAACATTAACCACCAGTGTGGTTAATGTTAAGATTAGATTTAAAATCCCATTTTAAGATGATAAACTGTAGAAATAGGTGGGCTTTATGACTTTGTAGGTGTAGTAACTAGAGACGATCATTCTCCCTGGTGCACTCGTTCCTTCATATAGTATAAATGAATCTGTTGAAAACAGTGGCAGCATGTGCAGCAGTGGTCATTCGGTTTTTGACATGCAAAAGTAAAATATGTGTATATTTCTTGTCAAAGAAACTTGGCATCATATTTCTGTCATTAACTTTGTTAACAACTCCAACCACCTTGCGCCCAGGGTATTCAGCCAATCATCGGCCAACCCTCATCTACCCCTGCCGGTCCCGTCCCCTTACCGTTGAGACGTGACACTGTCCAGTTGCGTCGTATGCTAGCAGGGAACGTGGGCAGTTCGAAGACGAAAGGGCCTACGTTGGGGTCCGTGTCTGTGTCTGCAGCCGTGATGTTGATGCCGGCGTTACGGTTGATGCGCTCACAGATCTGAGACTCGCGGGGCAGCAGAGACGGAGCGTTGTCATTCACATCTATCAGATAGATCTGGAGGGTCCCTGTACCACTGGCCATGGGAGAGCCTGGGAGGGGGACAGGAGAGGTGGAGAGGAGAAGAGGGAGGGAAGAGAGGGCGAAGAAGAAGAGGTAGGAGAGGGGTGGAGTGGAGGAAAGGAGAGGAGAGGAAGAGGATAGGGGGAGATGAGGTAAGGGAAGAGTTATTATTATTGTTAAGCAAACACTCACGGCCACACATGACCGCAAAGCCATACACACGCACACTGATAAGAGCACTCACAGCCCTTTCAAACAATACCCCAACAAAACAATGACTTGCAGGGAACAGAGGGAAAGAGAGAGAGGAGATAGAGAAGGATGGGGTAGGAAGATGAATTGAGAAAACTAGAGAAAAAGAAAGAAGAAGTGGCGACTGGGAGAAAGCAAATAAAGGGAGACTGCATGGATGAGATGGCGAGAATGACGGAAAGAGAGAGAGAACTAGATAGCGAGATGTATCTCCTGTAATGAGAGAGAGAGAGAGAGAGAGCGTGGAGAACCCAGGCAGATATCCACAGAGATTTCTGGGTAAATCGTGGAGATGATATCTTTATTCTTCTCCCTCCTATCTTGGAATAATACCTTCAGCTGCTCCCCTATCCCCCCCTGACTCTCACAGTGCCGTGAAAAAGTATTTGCCCCCTTTCTGATCGTCTCTATCTTTGCGTATTTTTGATACTGAATATTATCAGATCTTCAACCAAAAACTAATATTAAATAAAAGAAACCTGAATTTACAAGTAACAAAAAAAATGGATACTTATTTCATTTATTTATTTAACAAACTTACAGTGCCTTCGGAAAGTATTCAGACCCCTTGACTTTTTCCACATTTTGTTACGTAACAGCCTTATTCTAAAATTGATTACATGTTTTTTCCCCCCCTCATCAATCTACACAAAATACCGCATAATGACAAAGCAAAAACAGATTTTTAGAAAGTTTTGCAAATTTATAAAAACATATAACCTTCCCCATCACATTAACATAAGTATTCAGACCATTTACTCAGTACTTTGTTGAAGCACCTTTGGCAGTGATTACAGCCTTGATTCTTCTTGGGTATGATGCTACAAGCTTGGCACACCTGTATTTGGGGAGTGTCTCCCATTCTTCTCTGCAGATCCTCTCAAGCTCTGTCAGGTTGGATGGGGAGCGTCACTACACAGCTATTTTCAGGTCTCACCAGAGATGTTCGATCAGATTCAAGTCCGGGCTCTGGCTGGGCCACTCAAGGACATTCAGAGACTTGTCCCGCAGCCACTCCTGTGTTGTCTTGGCTGTGTGCTTAGGGTCGTTGTCCTGTTGGAAGGTAAACCTTCGCCCCAGTCTGAGGTTCTGAGAGCTCTGGAGCAGGTTTTCTCTGCACTTTGCTCCATTCATCTTTCCCTCGATCCTGACTAGTCTCCCAGTCCCTGCCACTGAAAAACATCTCCACAGCATGATGTTGCCACCACCATGCTTCACCGTAGGGATGGTGCCAGGTTTCCCCCGGACGTGACACTTGGCATTCAGGCCAAAGTGTTCAATCTTGGTTTCATCAGACCAGAGAATCTTGTTTCTCATGGTCTGATAGTCCTTTAGGTGCCTTTTTTTGCAAACTCCAAGCGGGCTGTCATTACTAAAAAGTGGCTTCAGTCTGGCCATTCTACCATAAAGGCCTGATTGCTGGAGAGATGGTTGTCCTTCTGGAAGGTTCTCCCATCTCCACAGAGGAACTCTAGACCTCTGTCAGTGTGACCATTGGGTTCTTGGTCACCTCCCTAACCAAGGCCCTTCTCCCCCGATTGCTCAGTTTGGCCAGGCGGCCAGCTCTAGGAAGAGTCTTGGTGGTTCCAAACTTCTTCCATTTAAGAATGATGGAGTCCATTGTGTTCTTGGGTACCTTCAATGCTGCAGAAACTTTTTCGTACCCTTCCCCAGATCTGTTCCTCGACACAATCCTGTCTCGTAGCTCTACGGACAATTTCTTCGACCTCATGGCCTGGTTTTTGCTCAAAGCTGCACTGTCAACTGTGGGACTGTAGACTGTAGACATGTGTGTGCCTTTCCAAATCATGTCCCATCAATTGAATTTACCACAAGTGGAGTCCAATGAAATTGTAGAAACATCAAGGATGATCAATGGAAACAGGATCCACCTGGGCTCAACTTCGAGTCTCATAGCAAAGGGTCTGAATACTTATGTAAATAAGGTATTTCCATTTTTTATTTCAAATACATTTTTAAACATTTCAAACAACGTATTTTCGCTTTGTCATTATTGGGTATTGTGTGTAGATCTATTTTAGAATAAGGCTGTAACGTAACAAAATCTGGAAAAAGTCAAGGGGTCTGAATACTTTCCAAAGGCACTGTACGCAACACCCAATTCCCATGTGTGAAAAAGTAATTGCCCCCTTACACTCAATAACTGGTTGTGCCAGCTTTATCTGCAATGACTTCAACCAAATGCTTCTAGTAGTTGTTGGAATTTTCTCCTACTCTTGCATGCAGAACTGCTTTAACTTAGCGACATTTGTGGGATTTCAAGCATGAACTGCTCGTTTCAAGTCCTGACAAAACATCTCAATTGGGATTAGGTCTAGGTCAGGCCTGGGCAACTCCAGTCCTCGGGGGCCTGATTGGTGTCATACTTTTGCTCCACACCAATAATCAACTAATCATGATCTTCAGCAATTAGTTTAAATCAGGTGTGATTACTAGTGATAGGGGAAAAGTGTGACACCAATCAGGCCCCAGAGGACTGGAGTTGCCCAGGCCTGGTCTAGACCTAATCCCAATTGAGAAGATTTAAAAAAGATTTATGTAAAGCTCACAGATCTGGCGATTAAACTCGGCAACGGTGCAAGACATTTGACATTGAGGTGGAGAGTGAGAGGGAAATAAAGAGAACCAGATAGGAGCGGGAAAAGAGATGGAGAGAGGGAGAGGGGTAGCAGAGAAGGATAGCTTGAACAGGACAGTAATAAGGTTGACTTAGAGTAGGCCACAGAAAACCCCTGAAGCAGAGAAACCCAGTCAAATAAAAGTGTGGGTTGCAGATAGGGATATTGGCATACCTTGTTTCCTGCAGTCATGATCATATACATCATTTACGAATTCATAACCTTTAGACATTTAGCAGCAACAGCGGGAAGCTGGCTAACTGACAGCCGAAGTGGTCAAAGGAGGAATTACATTTACCACGGGGAGACTATCATTTCAATGTTTTCTGTTGTACAGTACCAGTCTCCAATACTCCTATGATGACCATATCCACAATAAACAGAGGTGTGTAAATAAAACCTGGTCGCTGTTCTCCGTTCTCTGTGGTCTACCTAGCGACAGACGGACCATATTGTATGTTCTCATTCCATCGAAGTCCGGGAGATGAGTTCCTCCTAGACTAGTCTGTGTGTGACTCCCGCTACCTTCACTGCTCAGATGACTACATGGCTAAACCTCCAGCGCTGCCCACAGCACTATGGATACTGTGTCCCTAATTTCACTCCACTGCATAGTCCTACCGTTTCAATCTCTACTCCCTACCTTTTCTACTGGAACAAAGAAGCTACTTGTGAGTGAAGAGTGGTAAGACACACACCACATAGCCTAAGCACACGCATGCACACACACACGCACACACGCGCACGCACGCACGCACACACGCACACACACACACACACAGACTGGAAGGCTTCCTCTGTCTGGTGGTTTAGTGAGTTAATCCCAGTCATGTATGGGGGACATGTGGAAGCAGCTTGCTGAGGCTGATAGGAGAATTATGGGGGTTTTAACCAGCTAAATAAATAATTATGTTTGTGTAAATTCCTCAAAAGGATTTGTATTAGTTTTTTTTCTTGATGTCAGCTGAAAGACTTCAGGCGTGAAGAAAGGACTTCTAGCAAGCGCCCCTTATGTTCTTTAAAAAAGGAAATAAACAAATACATAGGTGGGTTAAAACAGACGTGTGTAGGTGATTTGGTGGTGACAGCCATGATAATATGGTAGCTCTCTCTGACAGTGTTTCTCTCCCAAATACTGTCCTCCCCCTCTTTCTGTTTCTGCCCACTCCTCTCATCTTCCCTTCCTCCCACAACCCCCAGTGCTTTTTACCATAATCCCTCACACATTATTGCTACAGACACTCCCCCTACACCCACACAGTCTGCAACGAACACACACACACACACACACACACACACACACACACACACACACACACACACACACACACACACACACACACACACACAATGTAGTCATTTAGTAGATGCTCTTATCCACAGAGACTTGCAGGAGCAATTAGGGTTACCTCAAAACTGGGCTACCTCTACATGATGAGAGGGGAGCGACAGAGGTGGAGACAGAAGCGGAGTGCAGAGAAAACACGTCACAAGCAACTCTCATAGGGTCAGAGGGCTTTCAAAAAGTTTGTAAGGAGAGAGACAGGGACAGAGAATGAGTAATGGAAAAGGAGAAGGGAAAGGAGAAAAAGAGAGACAGAGGCATGGAAATGACGGGAGCGTGTCAGCCCTAATGGGTTTGCTGTCTAATCCCACCCCAGGTAGCACATTTGGTTCCTTGGAGGTTCTGAGAACGAAGCCGTAAGTTTTCTGACCGGTAAAACTGAACTTTTTTTTTTAAATGTGCTGAGAACGGAAGAGAAAATTTTGCCTGTTCTTGGAATGTACATTTTTAGGGGACGTTCTGAGAACATTTTACTACGGTTCCCTGAAAGTTTTCCTGGGAAGTTTTATTAAAGTTCTGAGAACGGAAATTAAAGGTTATTTGAAGGTAATTAAATAATGTTCTGAGAACATGTTCCAATAAGATTTTTAATAACACTGCTAGCTTAGTTTGAGTTAACTGTTTTGAACGACAAGCACAGATAGGACACATGGACATTAATTTACTTTGGCATTAATCATGCAAACACATGTATTTTTTTTGTGGCATGGTGTCAGTGAGATTGCAACCTATGATCTTCTCTTCTCTATACATGGAATGAGTCCACTGTGCCACCAGGAAGGAGCTAGCATGACATGTTGTTTTTACTCATACAAAGCTTTTCATTTTAGTCTATTCAAACAGACCCAATTTCAAAGGAAACACGCACTCATTAAGATCAGGTGTGGCCAATTAGTTGCTGCGGCCAACACACCTGAACACAGTTTTGTGAACGTTGAGAATGGAATGTATACGTTCCAAAATAATATTCTTAAATTGTTCTTTGAATGCTACTAATGTTTTCTTGTGCTTGTTATGGAAAAGTTTCTTAATGTTCAGAGAACATTATTTTAAATAGAACCATGGAAACCTGTCAAATGTTAAGCTGAAGTACTGAAATTCCCACAAAAGAACGTTGTTTCTTAACATTCTCTGAACTTTCTGAGAACATGACTTTAAATAAAACCACAAGGAAACCTGTAGAAAATGTTATGCTGAAGTTCTGAAATTCCCACCTAAGAAACATATGGTTCTCAAAACGCTATGTGCTAGCTGAGTGTCCTTCACTATTCCCAGAATGTTGTAGGAAGGTTGTATGCAAAAATAACCATAGGACAACCAAGCTCTAAGAAACATATGGTTCTCAGAACGTGATGTGCTAGCTGGGACACTTTCCTACCCCCGCTGTAGAAAACAACACAGGAAGTTACACATCACGGTCTCTGACGTTGTCAATCACTGGGAACACGCTCACTCACACACGCACACACACACGCACAGGCAGTGTCAATCATTCTTCAAAGCCATCCCAACTTTAGGTAAACACACCAATGCACTGCACGTCACTGATAAGGCACTTTGGGAGGGGAAAAGCATTCTGTTTGCTTCCGCATGAGAAAAAACAAGAGTTGTTTGTTTGCTGTGATTGAGTTTGTGCTCGGCTAAGCTCAAGCTTGAACTGGGTGGCAGAGCAAACTGGATGTGTCACACTCATTGCAGTGGATGGGCAAAGGAGAAAGAAAGAGAGGAGGAGAGGTGAAGTGAGGGAAGAAAGGAGAACAGGTCAATACAGCATGGCTAGCTCTCTGTAACCAGGAGTCTCAGCTCTAATTCAGCTTTAGGTTGGTCTCTCTGGGCCCACCTCTATCCTCCTCACCTCCTCTCTTCTTTCTCTCAGTCTCTCTCTTTTTCTGCCACACACACACACACACACACACACACACACACACACACACACACACACACACACACACACACACACAATGGGTCTCACCATTGTCAACTGCGAGGAAGGTGGCTTCATAAATGTTGTTTTTGACGTAGATGGACTCTCTGTCCAGGGTTGCCGTGGTGATGATCTGACCGTTGGTGTTGTTGATGGACAGCCAGTCAGCTGGGTCAGCCAGCTTAGAATACCTGGACAGACAGGAGGAGGAGGAGGAGAGAAGGAGGTAAGACTAACAGGTTCAAAGAAATGGTGTAGACTCACTCTTTATCTGCGAAGAGGAGGAAGGTAGCAGGTTTAGACAGCGGTTAACATATGTAGACTAAATCAATGGAATGGACATCACTTTCAAAAGTGCTGTTCAGTTGTATGCAGCCTGTAGCTTACAGTCAATTTTCCACATCCCTATACCAGGCGCTGGAGCTAATTCTGTTATTGTAAACACTGTAACTATGGAAATGTGTATGAGAGTAAGGGGGGGGGGGGGGGGGGGTTGTGAGGATAGGGGAGCAGCTGAAGGTATTATTCCAAGATAGGAGGGAGAAGAATAAGGGTATCATCTCCACGATTTACCCAGAAATCCCTGTGTGGATATCTACCTGGGTTCTCTCTCTCTCTCTCTCTCTCTCTCTCTCTCTCTCTCTCTCTCTCTCTCTCTCAGTGTTTCATATGCACTGATGTAGAGAACACATTCACACCTGCAAACAGGCCTCCATGCCTAATACTCATACCCTCTCCCTCAGGCTCTCTAACCATGTATACCATGTTCCCGTAGGCCTGCACTACGGTAAGTGGGCTGGAGAGAAGGTCTAACTATAGGGATAGAGCGATGGAAAGAGAGAGGGATGGAGGGAGTAATCTCTCCCCTGTTGAGAAGATGTGGGGATTTTCCCAGCAGGCTAGTGGGCTATATCCCAGGCTCTACACGGCCTTGGGAATGGGATGAGAGGGATGACATTTCCACACTGCCGAGTGGTCAGCGTGGCGAGCAGCTACCCGCAGACTGGAACTGGCAGCCTGTGAAATAACTACTGGGGAGGGAGCGTGGCCTGCACAGAGGGGGGCAGGGATAAAAGACAGAGCGAGAGGGAGAGGAGAAAGACAGTAGCTAACTTTATTCGGAAGCTGCTGAAGCTTACTGCCCATGGAATCTGATGTAAGATGTTTGGCTTTATAGAACAGTCTCTCTCTCTCTCGCTCTCTCTCTACTATGCAAGTGCAACGCTCGAAAACAAAAATGCAATAACAAGGTGTGTTGCAAGTGCAATTAAGCTGACACTTTCCGCCAAATTCCCCTGACGTGAATATATCAACCTTGTTTTGTGACATTCACCTGACGTGATTAAAGCTACCGTGTTTCTGTTGTTACCACCCGCAATGGGCTCCCTGGGGGTAACGTAATCTCTTAAACTTGTATGCCTTTTGTTACAGTTACCACCCGCTATGGGTTTCATTAGGTAAAATGCTACATTCATGAACATGAAATAACCTTGTTACAGTCTGTGTATGCATGTATCCATCAGTCTTGCTCTTTTTATCTACGGTTTCTTCTCTCCCTAGGTCTCTGTATGTCTGTGGAGGCAGGTCCAGGTTGTACTCTGGGTCTCCAGTGGAGGGCAGTCACACCTGAGAAGGAGAGGGAGAAGCTGAGGCTGGAGTGGGTGAGCAGGAAATAGAGAAATAAAGAGGTAGCGAGGGGGAAAGAGACCCTTTCGCCCCTCACCTCCATTATGGTCCTGTCCTCTGTCATCCCTCTCTCCCCCTCCCTTATCTGGTAACATTAAAAGTTAGAGGTCTGTGATGATAAAAGACATTACACAAAAGGTCTGCTCCCCAGAGCCAGACGCTCGAACATTACTCATTAATTAAATCCCCCAAACAGTGCCTAACACAGTTAAAATAAAACTTAGATCAAGTTTATTAAGTGCCTAATAGCACTCCAACGCAAGCCAATTTCCCCCCGCATTGAAGAGACGATCGGGTGTGTAATTAGACATTTTCTTTAAACAATCGGGCACATTAAGGGCACCTCAGTGGGTCCTGAGTGCAGATCTCAATCTCGGCGGCTCGTGTTAAACATCACTTCCTCTTAATTAATTTCTAGTTTGAATGTCAGATTTTCAGCTGGGATTTCATGTGACTGTCAGCTCTAAAGGAGGACGATGTGTCAGATCTAAGGGAAAGCTGTGCTGGCTTTTGCTTCGTCGTACCGCATTATTGTCATGCCACACTGTGAGCCAATCACACTGCCTGGGTGATTGGCAGTCGCCATAGCAGTCAGCTAATGAAGTGTGACTTCCTGTTTCTGTTGGGATGACTGGGTTTACCGCAGTGACAGACATTGATACGTTACAAAACTGCCGCAGAGCTAAATCTACCCAACGGATCGGAGTCACCCACCGCCAACTTTTTACGATCCCACGTGATTTGCACACACACGAAATAAACATACACATTCAACAAGACCCAAACACAGCAGCTGATGAGTGAGTCAGTGTGTGAAACAACCATCCCCAGGAAAACACAGACTACTGCTGCCTTCTCCAACTGACCTAACAGTACACGACTGGGAAAAGCACTTTTCAAGTAACAATAATCTGGCTTGGTTGGCCAGAGTCAATTCTATGATTTCGTTGCTGATATCAAAACCTAGTGAAAAAGGTTGGTGGGCAGTTTTCTAATTTCATTTCTTTGGTTCTTATTGATTCTATACTGTCTGGAACTGACAGCCATTATTAGCTCTGGTGCTTTGAAAGACACCAAGGAGAGGTACAAGTTATATTAAGTCTTAATATTCAAGCTGCATAATTCCATTGTCTGCATACTACCTTGATCAGTCTCTCTATGCATATACAGCTTTGTGGTACTGGTAAGTGGGTGTGAGGAGTGAATACGATCTAGTATGAAGTCTGTTGGGGTTAGCGATAGTAGTGGTAGCGGAAGAAAATGTATTTTTTCAAAGCCTGTCCTTGATAATCAAAAATGCATGTCCTCCTATCCTTCCTCCAGCCCATGCAGGGTGGTCTGGGTAATCATTTATGCGTGCAACTCCAATCCCACACCTCGCCTTGCTCGTCTGGCTCTGACAGGTAATGCCTGATTCCTCCCTCCAAGCCTCCCCCTCTTTCTCCCTCCATTCCCCCATACCCTGGCCTCTGTCCTCCCCTCAACCACCCCTAGAACTCACTGCCTGCCATTAGTCTAAAGAAAAACTGTCAAGTTCTGGTCCTGACTTCCCCTCTTCCCTCTCTCAACTCTCCAAACCTCGCCGGCCCCTGCTTTTCCTTCTCTCACTCTCTTGTTCATTACCTTTTCCTTTCTCTTTATTCAGCAGCACCCTTCCTCTTTCCTACACTCACATTACATTTTTTCCTGGTCTCCCTCAGTCACATAGAGAGATCTCTGATCTTTGAACCTGGCAGTAGTCACACATACAAAGGGAGTTGTGTCTAAAACCAGTCACCAAAAATCAGTCGTGACAAATTGCTAGCTAGTCAATAGACACGAACTCTTCTCACTGGCTACTAAGAAGAGGGGTTTCCGATCAAAAGTTTCAACTGATAACAAAACAAAAAACTACAGATAAAACCCCCATCAAAACTTTGCATGGTTTCTGTTCCCCTGTGTCTGATTGTGAGGACGGAGTGTAACGACTGACTACAAACAGGATAATACATGGTTTGGTTGATTGGCGTGACTTAGCACACATTCATTATGTATGATTACATTTCCTTTGAGGAATAAGAATCCAAGTGATTAGTTTCCCTGCATGATCCCAGCCTGATGCCTTTTATGCCTCTCACTCTATAGGAATTCAATACAGATTAAAATTCTTGTCATTTAGCAGACGCTCTTATTCAGAGTGCATATATTTTCATCCTGACCCCTCCTGTCTCAGCCTCCAGTATTTATGCTGTAGTAGTTTATGTGTCGGGGGGCTAGGCTCAGTCTGTCACATCTGGAGTATTTCTCTTGTCTTTTCCGGTGTCCTGTGTGAATTTAAATATGCTCTCTCTAATTCTCTCTTTCTCTTTCTTTCTTTCTCTCTCTCGGAGGACCTGAGCCCTAGGACCATGCCTCAGGACTACCTGGTTTGATGACTCCTTGCCATCCCCAGTTCACCTGGCCGTGCTGCTGCTCCAGGTCCAACTGTTCTGCTTGCAGCTATGGAACCCTGACCTGTTCACCGGACGTGCTACGTGTCCCAGACCTGCTGTCCCAGACCTGCTGGAACCCTGACCTATTCACCAGACGTGCTACCTGTCCCAGACCTGCTGTTTTCAACTCTCTAGAGACAGCAGGAGCGGTAGAGATACTCTCAAAGATCGGCTATGAAAAAGCCAACTGACACTTACTCTTGTGTTACTGACTTGTTGCACCCTCGACAACCACTATGATTATTAGACCATGCTGGTCATTTATGAACATTTGAACATCTAGGCCATGTGCTGTTATAATCTCCACCCGGCACAGCCAGAAGAGGACTGGCCACCCCTCATAGCCTGGTTCCTCTCTAGGTTTCTTCCTAGGTTTTGGCCTTTCTTGGGAGTTTTTCCTTGCCACTGTGCTTCTACACCTGCATTGCTTGCTGTTTGGGGTTTTAGGCTGGGTTTCTGTACAGCACTTTGAGATATCAGCTGATGTAAGAAGGGCTATATAAATACATTTGATTTGATTTGATACTGGTCCCCTGTGGGAATCAAACCCACAACCCTGGCATTGCAAGCACCATGCTCTACCAACTGAGCCACACGGGACATCCCAGACGAAACCGCATTGGAGGCTGATGTGGGCAAACTGTCCCACTAGATTGTTAAGGTGCCAGGGCTTGTGTGTGTGTGTGTGTGTGTGTGTGTGTGTGTGTGTGTGTGTGTGTGTGTGTGTGTGTGTGTGCGAGAGAGAGAGAGAGAGAGAGCGAGAAAGAGAGATGGAGAGAGGTGGAGAGAGAGGAAAAGAGCAAGAGAAAGAAAAAGGAAGAGAAAGAAAAAGGGAGAGTGTGAATGTGTGAAGCAGGCCATGACAGAACATGGTGTGCCTCAGCTACCCAAACTTATCTCCAAGATGTACTGCGGACTAAAACTGGTAGAGAAAGAGGGAAAGGGGGGAGGGGGAGAGAGAGAGAGAGAGAAAGCAAAGAGAGATTGAAGAGAAAGACAGAGAGCTGCAGCAAGACAGAGAGCCCAGCTGGTGACTTTGGCGTCTTCCTAAATTATAATTATAATTTACACTAATTTGCAGTGAAATTAACTGGCAAATTTGTTTAGATCTTTGTCCCAGAGAGAGAGAGGAAAAGGGTACATGATGATGAATGTGGGGGGGGGGTTGATGGCCTGGCCCTCTCATAGACACAGACATCCACTTAGTCACCAGACTGACCCAGCCAGGGAGAAAACATACAGACAAACACCATACATACACACTGGCAGTTGTATAAAGTTCTTAAGTAAAAATACTTTAAAGTACTGCTTAAGTAATTTTTTGGGGAACTTGTACTCTTACTTCACTACATATAATTTACTCCATACATTTTCCCTGAAATGTCTGAGTATTGGAGTGTGCCCCTGGCTATCCGTAAATGAAAAAAAACATTTAAAAAAATGGTGCCGTCTGGTTTCCGTAATATAAGGAATTTGAAATTATTTACTTTTCATACTTAAAGGGGCAATCAGTAGTTGCTTCATCCATTTTTGGACGTATAAATGAATGATATGTACCTATTGATTCTTGAAGAATATAACTTATAAATGCCTCATGAGCTTAATGTTACTGTTGTACACCATCGGATCCACAAATATAAACTTGTTTTACGCCAACAAAGAAAATGCAAACAAACACTATATAGCCTCACAATATGGTTAAAACTATAATTTTGATATCATGGATGATTAGTCCATAGCTCTGTTTATGAATTTGAGAGTGGTTCAATTTCTCCAGCTTTTTACCGAAACAGGGGTAAGGGATGTCACTTTGTTATTGTTTCTACTGCCGAGTGCCACTTTAAGTATATTTAAAACCAAGTACTTTTAGACTTTTACTGAAGTCGTATTTTACTGGGTGACTTTTACTTTTAGTCATTTTCTATTAAGGTATTTTTACTTTTAATCAAGTATGACAATTGGGTACTTTTTCCACCACTGCACACATGTTTGAGTGAGTGAGTGACTGTATGTGCGTGCTTGCAAGTATGTGTGAAAGAAAAAAGTAGCCCCTCCCTCCTACATCATAATCAACATAATCATGTCATAAATCAGCTGACATTGAGGAAGTGAAGACACTGCTGTGCTCCACAGGCAACCTTTAAAGGTTGGTTTAGATTCACAGCCAACAGTGTGAGAGCCCTGGGAACACTGCAGGTGTACAGACTGCTGTGTCAGGCCTTCGAACAGGGGCCAGATGCTGTATGTGTGTGTGTGTGTCCTATCTATACCTTCAGAATACACATGGCTCTGGTTACCCAGGGGGCAGTGCTCCCCATTAACCCTCGTGCCCTCCTAACGCAGTGCCCTGTGCTGGCGCCGAGCACTGGCAGACTGGACTGCTGAGAGATGGACACTGCCAAGAACCACGGCCCCCATTTCACTTTCATCCTCCCTCTCTCTCTGTCCCTCTCTCTCTGTCGCTCTCTCTTTTTGTATCCATGCGCATATGGCCCTATTCTCACTACGAGAGATTGCCTACAGATTTAGAGAAAATACTGCAATGTAAACTTGCGAACTGGTCACATCTCGACCACTACCGCCGGAGGTTGCAGGAGAGCCTTCCTACAGAGTTGCAGGAGAACCTTTCAACAGAATTGTATCATTGAGCCAAATGCTCCTACAGTAAAAATCATAATGGTTTTGAAAGAGATGAAATGTATAGGCATTGTCCTTATATTAGAGACTTGTTTTATTGAGTTTTTACCTAAATTGAAGTAAAAGCCGGTTATTCTGAAATTGAAGGGAATCTCGGAACACCAGAATTTATTTCAATGCAAAAGCAAGCAGAAAACGCAAGCAGAAACTCAGTGAACTAACAGCTTTTTCAGTCGCAATGTGTTTTTTCATGTACTGATTTGCATGATATTGATGAAATGAAGCATGGTTTGCTCTAAGGCAGGGATCATTGACTAGATTCAGTTGCTTGCCGATTTTTGTTGAGCGGATGGTCGGGGGCCAGAACATAATTAGAAATAATTTGTAGACTGTAAATTGACCGCAAGAAACTCAAACAGATATACACTGAACAAAAATATAAACGCAATATGTGTGTTAGTCCTCAAATTGTATGCACAAATGTGTTCACATACATGTTAGTGAGCATTTCTCCTTTGCCAAGATAATCCAGCCACCTGACAGGTGTGGCATATCAAGAAACTGATTAAAGAGCATGATCAGTACACAGGTGGGGACAATAAAAGGCCACTCTAAAAAAGTTTTGAGGGAGCGCGCAATTGGCATGCATACTGCAGGAATGTCCACCAGAGCTGTTGCCAGAGAATTTAATGTTGATTTATCTCCCATAAAACGCCTCACAACCGCAGACCACGTGTATGGAGTCGTGTGGACGAGCGGTTTGCTGATGTCAACGTTGTGAACAGAGTGCCCCAAGGGGGCGATGGGGTTATTGTATGCATAGGCATAAGCTATGGACAACAAACACAATTGCATTTTAAATGCACAGAAATACCATTGATTAGATCCTGAGGCCCATTGTCGTGGCATTCATCCGCCGCCATCACCTCATACACAATTCATGGACGCTGAACATTTCCCAGTTCTTCCATGGCCTGCATACTCACCAGACATGTTACCAATTGAGCATGTTTGGGATGCTCTGGACCGACGTGTATGACAACGTGTTCGAGTTTCCGCCATATCCAGCAACTTCGCACAGCCATTGAAGAGGAGTGGGACAACATTCAAAAGCCCACAATCAACAGCCTGATCAACTCTATGCGAAGGAGATGTGTTGCGCTGCATGAGGCAAATGGTGGTCACACCAGATACTGATTGGTTTTCTGATCCTTACCTTTTTTTTAAGGTATCTGTGACCAACAGATCAATTTATTTCAATTGACTGATTTCCTTCTATGAACTCAGTAAAATCTTAGAAATTTGTGCATGTTGCGTTTATATTTTGTTCAGTATAATATTTGACTAAAACATAAGAATTTCTCAAACCTTGTTACATTTGCATATGATCACGTGTCTCTCTATTATGCGTGGTAAAACTTGGGAACAGATTTCCAAAATGAAAAAAACATTTTGTGGTGTTTTTAGTATTATGTCACCCCCCTCCCAAATATATTGGGGGACCAAATAAAACCAGCGCGGGCAGCCATTTGGGGAAACCTGTTCTAAGGTAACGTCAATACGCTATGTAGGCCAAAAAGCAATCTAGCTATGGTTCAGCTAACGTTGGCTGACTTTAGCATTCAGCTGAATGCAGTAGCTATTAGTAGCCTGTGAGGAGGATGGAGACATTTGGTTAGCTTGTTAGCTACCGAGCTCTGTGATGACTGACAATGTAGGATAACATTACTGTACTTTTATATTCGTCTGAGAGGGGTAAACGTTCATTCTTGCTATGCTAATTTAGCTACCTGATGAAACAAATGTTGTTAGTTGACGTTAGCTAGCTAGCTAGCAGTTGTGCCACTTTTCCTGTGTAATTGTCTTGCAGCTAAATTAATGAGTGTATGGACGAGAAAAGAAACCTTTAAATATCTGCACATGCTTGTGATTTGTTGCATTATTCAAGATTGTAATATGGTTTTATTGCATAAATCAAGAGTGTAATATGGTCGATGAAAAGTTGCTTGCATAATGTTAGCTAGTTGAATAGTTTGCATGCTTACTGGCTACTGTGATATTTACAGTAAACGTGAGCTATTGAGGTAGAACGTCATGTCACGTCACGTCGCCAAGCCCCCAAACTCTCTCTTGGCATGTGACATACCATTGCTAATATAAATAGAAAAAGCTTATGTACATATTATATAAAACATATTTTTTTTGCTTCAACTCTTCAGCCTGAATAAGCCCTAAGATGGCACCTGGCCACTATGCCACTACTGCTAGTTTATACAGGGGGTAGGGCAGCTCTTAGCTCAGTGAGTTTACATAGAAATCTTAAGAGAGAGAGAGAGAGGAGACAGTTTGTTTGCATAGTTCCCCACTGTACCTAATGCTCTGCTCAGGAAGCAGTCAGGGTTGGGAGAGAGTGTGAGTGTGTGCGTGCATGCGCGTGTGTGTGTGTGTGTGTGTGTGTGTGTAAATATGTGTGTGTCTGTATGTTAGTAAACGTGTGTGTGTAAATGTGTGTGTCCAGTACCTGATGCTCTGCTGCATGAAACGGTCAGGGTCGCTGGCTGAGAATGTGGTGAGAGAGGTGCCAGCGGGGACGCCCTCCTCAAAGCGGATGGACTTGGGGTTAGTAGGGAAGTAGGGCGGTTCGTTGATGTCTACCACGGAGATGGTGACCCCAGATGTGGACTGGAGGGACGACTGGATCCCACTTGCCAGCGGGGCCTGGTTGTTGACCACCACCGTCAGCATGAAGGCCCTGTTCTGCTCAAAGTCCACCGGCTGGAGAGGAGGAGAGGTGGAGATAATTAGGTTACAATTAGTCATCTCACAGTCCACCAAACGGTAATAGCAATCACACATGAGAAATAGAGAAAAAGAGAAAGGGGCAAAGCTGTGGAGAAAAAGGAAGACAAATACAAAAAGAAGACATATCAATGATGAGGTAGCGAGAGAGAAGAGAGTGAGAGAGATGGATAATAAGAGAACACTAGGAAGGGTCGAATAAACCGGGAGAAAGAAAGCCCGCACTATGGCGAGACAAAATATATACGGGAGAGAAATAACAAGAGAGGGATCAAACCCGCGGTGCTATGTAACCCCCACCCATCCCCAGAACACTTAAACATTCTCCTCCAGTTCCTCAGTCCCTCTATCCTGCACCTACCGATGTTAAACACGCACAGAGAGCGAGAGAGAGAGAGCTGAGTCCTGGTGCTGAACAGTGTTAGCTCCGCGATAGCTGGGATGAATTTGAACAACGTTACCGTTAAACTTAGAGGGACCTCTATACCCCTACCTGTACTTACCCTGCTAACACTGAGTGAGTTAGGCAGGCCTTAAACTATTCATGGACTGGCTGCTGTAGTGGCTGACGCTCCCTGTTCAGTTCACGCTGGGTAAGCTCCTCACTGTGTGTGTGTGTGTGTGTGTGTGTGTGTGTGTGTGTGTGTGTGTGTGTGTGTGTGTGTGTGTGTGTGTGTGTGTGTGTGTGTGTGTGTGTGTGTGTGTGTGTCGGCTAGCTCCAGCCACCTACAAGGGCGATCTGCCCTGTGACCCTAAAACAGAGCGACAGCTCTGGGCTGGCTTAATGAAGACAACACAAACCCAGGTTCAAACCAGAAATACACAAACAAATATGTTGGGTGTTGCGTGATGCTCGGTCTGATTACAGTTAGCTGTACGGTTGATGATTAGCGCCTAGGGGCTGGTGTCTGCTGGGTTTGATTGTGACAGTAATGATTTGGAGCACATCTGTGTGTTGCATCGCCTTAGTGTTAGAAGCGAACGGACACGACGGGCAGAGATATAAAAAGCATTCATAATCAAGCAGCCAGGGTGATGAGGGGATTGGATCTGACAGATGCCATGGTGGGGTATGTGTGTATGTGCACTAGTAATAAGAAGAGATGGCTGGTGTTGACGTGCCCTGCCCTTCTGTCTATGTGTACGTGCCCTGCCCTTTTGTGTGTGTCTGTGTGGAGTGAACCAGTGGTGTACTCTGAGCTCTTTGATCCATAGCCAGTGGTGTTCAGTGCACAGGGAGGTCCGGCATATCTGCAGGCTCACTAACACACACACATCCTAGGGAGGAGAGCAGAACGAGGGGGTTAAAGGTCAATAACCTAGCCTCCACCTCCTTCCTGTGATCCATCACTCACTACATCTCCCCCTCCACCTTTTACTCAATCCCTCTCGTTCCTCTTCTCCTTCCTGAATCTGCTCTTCATCCCCTCTCCTCCTAGCACTTCCATTCCCCTGCTCCCCCTTCTCCTCACTTCCCTCCCTCCTCCTAATATAATCTACCCTGCCTCCTCTCCTCATTGGCAACTCTCCCATCTACTCCTCACTTCCTCCTTCCCGCTCCTCTCCTTTCTTCTCTCTGGTGTGTAGTCACCCCTATAATTTCCTGTGTTCATCACAAGCTTCTTGAATTTACATATCCTAATGACTTATTAAAGGCAAAATAGTGTTTGTGTGTGTGCATACGGGCGCATGTGTGTGTATGTTTGTCTGTATGTGATTCTGTGGTGCCTCTGTTTTAATCCAGGATTCCTTATTGGTGTTCTTATTGGTTCCCCAGAGAGTTCTCTACACGTGTGACATGTGCAGGTTAAAACCTCAGTCCTTGTTTACAGAGCAGCGATGGTCCCAGGTGGGCTGTCTCAGTAAACATGTGAGAGATGTCAGTGTGTTCTGCTGATGTGCCTCCACTAGCAGCCAGAGAGGCCTCCTCAGTAAACACATACCACAAGAATTCAAATGCGGCTCTGTGATGTTTCCCTGTTTCCCTGCTACCTATGCGTTCCAGGTTGTCTGATGTGAAACCGATTAGAGTTGGTAGCCATTCCGGCTCCGCTCCCCAGAGAGACTCAAAGCCTTCCTGTTTACTTGTTGAGACTGTCTATTCCTCGCGCTGCTCCTGGCTCTTAATTTATGATTTCCTGATATCCTCCCTGGGGTTGCTACGGCAGCTTACGGCTGCCCGCCCGCCTGCCTGCTCAATTCTACATCAGGGAGTGAGTGGTGAGGAAAAGTATTCTACACTGAACAAAAATATAAAATGCAACATGCAACAATTTCAACAATTTTACTGAGTTACAGTTCATATAAGAAAATCAATTCATTAGGCCCTAATCTATGGATTTCACATGACTGGGAATACAAATGTGCATCTGTTGGTCACAGATACCTTAAAAAAAGGTTGGGGCGTGGATCAGAAAACCAGTCAGTATCTGGTGTGACCACCATTTGCCTCATGCAGCGCGACACATCTTCTTCACATAGAGTTGATCAGGCTGTTGATTGTGGCCTGTGGAATGTTGTCCCACTCCTCTTCAATGGCTGTGATATCACATCTCAATCCAGAGCATCCCAAACATGCTCAATGTTTGATGACATCTGGTGAGTATGCAGGCCATGGAAGAACTGAGATATTTTCAGGAATTGTGTACAGATCCTTCGGACGTGGGGCTGTGCATTATCATGCTGAAACATGAGGTGATGGCGATGGATGAAAGGCACGACAATGGGGCTCAGGATCTCGTCAAGGTATCTCTGTGCCTTCAAATTGCCATCGATAAAATGCAATTGTGTTCGTTGACTGTAGCTTTTGCCGGCCCATACCATAACCCCACCGCCACCACGGGGCACTCTGTTCACAACGTTGACATCAGTAAAACGCTCACCAACACACCAGATCTGCCCGGTACAGTTGAAACCACGATTCATCTGTGAAGAGCAGACTTCTCCAGCGTGCCAGTGGCCATCGAAGGTGAGCATTTTCCCACTGAAGTCGGTTACGACGCCAAACTGCAGTCTGGTCAAAACCCTGGTGAGGACTACGAGTACTCAGATGATCTTCCCTGAGACGGTTTCTGACAGTTTGTGCAGAAATTCTTTGGTTGTCCAAACCTACAGTTTCATCAGCTGTCCGGGTGGCTGGCCTCAAACGATCCCGCAGGAGAAGAAGCCGGACGTGAAGGTCGTGGGCTGGCATAGTTACACATGGTCTGCGGTTGTGAGGCCGGTTGGATGTACTGCCAAACTCTCTAAAACGACGTTGGAGGCAGCTTATGGAAGATGTATTAACATTCAATTCTCTGGCAACAGCTCTGGTGGACATTCTTCCAGTCAGCATGCCAATTACACACTCCCTCAAAACTTAAGACATCTGTGGCATTGTGTGACAAAACTGCCCATTTTAGAGTGGCCTTTTATTGTCCCCAGCACAAGATGCACCTGTGTAATGATCCTGCTGTTTAATCAGCTTCTTAATATGCCACATCTGTCAGATGGATGGATTATCTGGCAAAGGAGAAATGCTCACTAACAGGGATGTACACAAATTTGTACACTAACTGAGAGAAATAAGCTTTTTGTGCATATGGAACATTTCTGGGATCTTTAATTTTAGCTCATAAAACATGGGACCAACACTTATTCCGTTAATATGTTTGTTCAGTGTAATATCCAGTCATCTAGAGATAACGAAGGAAAGCAAAATGCCAGTGCTTGAGGCACTGAGAGAAATAGAGAGGTGTTAATGCCATTCCTCAAAATGTTATTGTAGAGTCACACAGACAGACAAAGGAGCAGAAAGAGGAATACAACTGGCTCTGCAGGGGCAGCTCATCAATAAACTAGTCAAATATACACACTGCATACAGTATACCTGTACAGGCACGCACACACACACACAAAAACTCACACACAAACCCGTTCCGAAAACGCTAAACAGATAGGATTACAAGACACGGCTGTGTTGTTGTATCCATCCGCCTCAGTAGTTAGAACATTGTAACACCACAGCAATTGTAATTGAGAAATCAATATCTAATTTGTTGCAATGGTCTTAGTAGCCATTATGTGTGTGTGTGTGTTCACAGTGTGTGTGTGTGTGTGTGTGTGTGTGCGTGTGTTCACAGTGTGTGTGTGTGTGTGTGTGTGTGTGTGTGTGTGCGTGCGTGCGTGAGTGTTGGTGCATACATGCGCGCCCATGTGCTTGTGAAGGACCTACCCTATCCCTCATTTAGACTTAGCTAGGGGGTTTCAAAGTCAAAGCTCCCATTGTGTTGTGTCTCCAGCTGCCCCTCCCCAGCCTATAGCTAGTGTACAGCCTGGGGCGGACACACACTGACTTATAGATCTGACACGCAACACACAGATTAATGGGATAACACTGTATGTGCTACATCAACCTCACAAGGACATGTCGTATGGTTAATAAAATAAAATATCATACGATATAGACCTGACAACAACAGTCCTCACTCAACCTTGACCTTTCTGTAGGCTTGGTGAAGAAGTGTGTTTTTAAAATGGATATGATAAGTAGGTCTCGGTGAAACCTGGAGAATATCAGTTTTCACCAGATCTTCACTAGATTTCATAGTTGCTGATTGACTTAGAATTCTTCACTCTTTTAGCACTACCTGTCCATTCTATATCAACGTTTTTTTCAGAGCAAAGGTCAAACAAAATTGGGTGCTTTCCTACATGTAAATCTCCGTGGAACAGCTGTGAACCAATCTGGTATAGACACAACTCTTCACGGCATTTTATTGTCTGAGAGCATGTACCATTGTTTTGATTGCTCACAGGGCCTTACCTTCACTACGGTAACCATGCCGTCGTTGGTGTGTTGGTCGGTGATGATGGTGAAGTGACCTATTGGGTCTCCGCTGATGATCCTGTACACAGCATTCCAGTTGGGCGAGTGTGGCTGGTCCCGGTCAATCACGGTCAGGTTGGCGACCACAACATTGACCCGGTTCTCTGGGACCTCCCCTGAAAACTGGGAGGGGTAAGAAAGAGGGAGAGAGCGATAAGAGGAGTTGGCAGAAGTCTTCACTTCCTCCTCCTTTGTGTAAGTAGGCAGTCAAATGGCTTAATTATCTCGTCACTCCACAAACACTACTCCGGTGCGTTAGGTGCATTAAACAAGCTAAACAGCCGTACTATCCTCTGCCTCCACATTTTGAAGAATTTTCTTATTGCCTTCCCCCCCATCTTTCTGTTCTTCTGAGAGACTGATGGAGGGAGAGAGGGAGCAAGGAACGGAGAGAGAGAAAAGGCCTGCTTTTGGGAGGGCTTAAGCAGCAGTGGGCATGTGTTTGTGTGTCTCTGAGTGGGTTTTAGATGTCCTGCAGAAACACATGTGTTTTGTCCTGATAAGGCCATACAGCAGAGGAGTCAGTCTGTCTGTTATGGTTGGGAACTGATCACAGCTTAACAGTCTGTCAAGCAGGGTTCCCCAACAGGCGGCCCGCGGGACGATTTTGGCCCGCGGGTGATTTTATTATTTTAATTGTTGGATATAAAAGACTGTAAAAACACCAGCAAATCAGCTCCAAGTGATTTACATTTTGGGAAAGTAAAGAGATATACCGTAGATATAGAGAGATATACTGTATGTGATAGTATACAAATGTAAATAAGGTTTGAAAATATTATGTTTTAGTCATATGTTATATCTGTTTGGGCTTCTTGCAGTCAATTTGCAGTCTATAAATGATTTGTACTTATGTTCCGGCCCCAACCATCCGCTCAAGAAAAAAAACGTCCCGTGGCTGAATCTAGCTGATGATCCCTGCCCTACAGGCTCAGGAGACCTTCTCTGTCTGCATAGACTATACATAATAACATTAGGCCCCCCCACCGAGACACGCTGAGACACACTGTGACCCAGCACACAAACACAGTGAGATTAGGAGGCTCTAGCAAGATGGTCGCCTAGAGAACCAATGACATTCTTCAGGAAAAAGAGGCTTCCGGGGTGGTCCTGTTCGTCTGCTGGGATTGGACAAAGCGGCAGCGTGTGAATGTGTATCTCTGTGTGTGTGTGTGTGTGTGTGTGTGTGTGTATACACTCTTCACTAAGTCTGTTTTGATGTTGTTGTCGGCTAGGCCAGGGTATTCTCCATGCTGATTTGAGGAAAGTTTTTCTGTAATAGGGACATATAGGGACCATAAATAACCACACTCACAAACTCAAAGGCTGCTATAGAATCTACAGAACAAGGGTCCCCACTGGGAAAAAACTGGTTGAATCAACTTTGTTTCCACGTCATTTCAACCAAATAATTTGTTGAATCAATGTGGAAAGTCATCAACGTAAGGGAATTTCATAAGTCCAATTTCACTGTGATTTTTTTTTGGGGGGGGGATTTCAAGTTGAATTCATGTTAGTTGAGAACTCAACCAAATGTAAATAAAAATAGACGTTGAACCGACGTCTGTGCCAGTGGGTCGGAGTGGTGTCATTAGAGTGGTGTCATTAGAGTGGTGTCATTATAAGGGGTTCCAGGCCCACAGTGAACAACAGAAAGAACAGAGGAATAACCACACAGTCAAAGTAATAGTGTACAAGGACTGTCTTCATCCTGCCGTCACATTCTAGGCAGTGTGGAGGAGGAGGAGGTAGACGGGGAGGCAGAGCAGGAGGAGGCAGATGAGAGGGTGGTAGGGGGAAAGGGGGGAGCCAAGGGAGAGGAGGGAAGGGGAGGGGCGGTGGGAGAGGGGCAGATGGGGGTGACAGAGAGCTTCATCATGGAGCCCAGGTGATGTCAGGATGAGAGAGGAGAAAAGGATCCAGGCCAAGCTGGTGTTTCCTACTGGCTGGGATTATTCCTCACTACAGAGCACAGGGTACACACACACACACACACACACACACACACACGCACACGCACACACATCTACTTGTTTCTTAAACTCACAGGCAAAAGTACAAACCAAAACACACACACAAAGATAACCACACAAACAGATGAACACATCCACTTTGAAACACATAAACACCCCACCCACTGCCTGCCTGCCTTGCCGCCTTGAAAAATAGGTCAGCCTCTGATAGGCCTGATGAAATATTAATCTGTAACATTAAAGAGAAATTCTCCAAACTTTCTATTTCTGGGACGCTTTGATAGATTTATTGGGTTTGCGGCAAACACTAAATATTTGCTTAATGGCCTTCATTGTCGACAAAATGGCTTTTATGTAGCCCACTGGTGAACTGGATGATTTATAGAGGGAGCTTGTAAAAAGTGCTCTGCTCATTGCGAATCCAAGACCTCCACTTTGCAGAATAACAAGGGTGATCATCATCAATATCCGCCACAGCATTTATTTAGCTAACCCCCATTTGTGCTGGGTGATTGAAATGCACTTCAACACAACAAAAATACAGTGGATGAGACTCCATCCGGTACAAACTACTATCATCAATCGGCTACCGCAACTGTAGAATCCTAATATAGTAAAAAAGTGGGTCTGATTTACAGTGGTCCTGACTGTGTGTGTTCTCCTTCTGGATATGGAAAAACCAGAATAGTACATCATAGATACCACAGCAGATCATATTGTGGAATATTTGTACAATGTGCATTGATAGTCAGTGGAGTAGGGAAGTGAAATTACTAAACAAATGACTGTTGGAAGGAAGATTTCTGCCATTAAAATGTTTGTCGGGTTTCATTTGTCTCCTCGCTCTCTTCTCCTTCAACCCACCACCTTCTATTGTTTATTTTTCTCCTCCGCCCTATCCCCATCTACTTACTCTCGGCCTTGCAGCCCACAAGCTTCTCCTCTCCTCCCCTCTCTCTGTGCTTGCCTCTGCTGTGTGGCTGTGGCACAACATATCACTGATGAGCTCTACGTCTGACACATGCTTAGCGAATCTGCTAACTCATCATCATAAGGATCTTATTGGCCCCCAGGGTGCATGCTAATACTAACTCCTATGATAACGTCCAGCGTGAAAATGATACTTCTGCTGTATTAAGCACCTTCAGCTCCCCAAGACACCCACCTACTCACAACTGGAGAAGCTGCAGATAGGAAAACGCACATGCCGACAAGACATCCACATGACCTCAAAACATACTGTACAGTCGGATATACATATATTATATGTGAAGCTTCATAATAAACTGTCTTTGCTGATGTCCCTTTCTTTCCTCTCATTTCTGTCTCTTACCTTTCCTATATCCCTGTCTTCCCTGCTCTCGTCGTTTGTTCCTCCCTCCCCTTTTTCCTCACCTCTCAGCTCTCTCCTAATGATTGTGCCATGAGGCGCTCCACCTGCGTAAGCTGTTTCCTTTCGCACTGGAGCTCCGATAAACAGCTGAATTAATCAGCTCAGATCGCCCCTGGGCCACTGGAGGGCTCAGCGTGGCTTAATGACTGACACAGGGTTAATGAAATACACATACATGCATGAATACACCTGCTCAAGGTCCTGTCCCAAAATGTAACAACAATTATGTCGATAACATAGCTAAGTTTGTCACTGGTACTGGCTAGTAAATATCCTAAACCTAGACAGTGATCGCCACAAGCTAAAACCGGGGAGAAAGGGAGGAGTGAATTCACTTTCTATTTCATCTGCTGCTGGCTTGCTAATGTTCACTCAAATTTGTTTTTCCAAATGTAATTGATTAAATTAGATTTTTATTCTATAAAGATTGTGTGAGTCATAGAAATTAAGATCTTGTGTTCTTTGTGTTTTTTACATGCAGGGAGCATATATGCAGGGAGCATTAGAAACCATATACGTTACCAGTCAAAAGTTTGAACAAATCTGTACTCATTCAAGGGTTTTTCTTTATTTGACTATTTTCTACATTGTAGAATAAAAGTGAAGACATCAACACTATGAAATAACACATATGGAATCATGCAGTAACCAAAAGTGATAAACCAATCAAAATATATTTTATATTTGACATTCTTCAAAGAAGCCACCCTTTGCCTTGATGACAGCTTTGCACAGTCTTGGCATTCTCTCAACCAGCTTCATGAGGTAGTCACCTGGAATGTATTTCAATTAACAGGTGTGCCTTTTTAAAAGTTAACTTGTGGAATTTCTCTCCTTCTTAATGCGTTTGAGCCAATCAGTTGTGTTGCAACAAGGTAGGGGTGGCATTCAAAAGATGGCCCTATTTGGTAAAAGACCAAGTTACTTTAAGACATGAAGATCAGTCGATTCGGAAAATCTCAAGAACTTTGAAAGTTTCTTCAAGTGTAGTCGCAAAAACCATCAAGAGCTATGATGAAACTGGCTCTCATGAGGACCGCCACAGGAAAGTAAGACCCAGAGTTACCTCTGTTGCAGAGGATAAGTTCATTAGAGTTAACTGCACCTCCGATTGCAGCTCAAATAAATGCTTCACAAAGTTCAAGTAACAGACACATCTCAACATCAACTGTTCAGACGAGACTATGTGAATCAGGCCTTCATGGTCGAATTGCTGCAAAGAAACCACTACTAAAGTACACCAATAAGAAGAGACTTTCTTGGGCCAGGAAACATGAGAAATGGACATGAGACCGGTGAAAATCTGTCCTGTGGTCCGATGAGTCCAAATTTGAGATTTTTGGTTCCAACCACCGTGTTTTTGTGGAGAATGGATGTTCTCCGCATGCGTTGTTCCCACCGTGAAACATGGAGGAGGAGGTGTGATGATGTGGGGGTGCTTTGCTGGTGACACTGTCAGTGATTTATTTTGAATTCAAGGCACACTTATCCAGCATGACTACCACAGCATTCTGCAGCGATACGCCATCCAGTCTGGCGTGCCCTTAGTGGGACTATCATTTGTTTTTAACAGGACAATGACCCAACACACCTCCAGGCTGTGTAAGGGCTATTTGACCAAGAAGGAGGGTGATGGAGTGCTGCATCAGATGACCTGGCGTCCACAATGTGGGAACTACTTCAAGATTGTTGGAAAAGCATATCAGGTGAAGCTGGTTGAGAGAATGCCAAGAGTGTGCAAAGCTGTCATCAAGGCAAAGGGTGGCTACTTTGAAGAATCTCAAATCTCAAATATATTTTGATTCGTTTAAGACGTTTTTGGTTACTACATGATTCCATATGTGTTATTTTATAGTTTTGATGTCTTCACTATTATTCTACAATGTAGAAAATAGTTAAAATAAAGAAAAACCCCTGAATGAGTAGGTATCTCCAAACTTTTGACTGGTAATGTATATTAATTAACATACAGCACCAACTACATAAATATATGATAAGGTCCATTATCTGCTACCTGGACTTTAAAATTGATTTATTTCCTACCAAACAACACAACTTACTCCACATTTTCAATGTTGCTGCATCATGTGGTGCCAGCATCATGGTATGGGTATGCTTGTCATCGGCAGGGACTGGGGAGTTTGTCAGGATCAAAATAAATATGATAGGAGCAAAACCCAGGTAAAAAGTTCAAGGAAAAACCTCCTCAGTCTTCTGAAACCGAACAGTGGGATATACTGTGAGGGAAAAACGTATTTGATCCCCTGCTTATTTTGTACGTTTGCCCACTGACAAAGAAATGATCAGTCTATAATTTTAATGGTAGGTTTATTTGAACAGTGAGAGACAGAATAACAACAACAAAAAATCCAGAAAAACGCATGTCAAAAATGTTATAAATTGATTTGCATTTTAATGAGGGAAATAAGTATTTGACCCCCTCTCAATCAGAAAGATTTCTGGCTCCCAGGTGTCTTTTATACAGGTAACGAGCTGAGATTAGGAGCACACTCTTAAAGGGAGTGCTCCTAATCTCAGATTGTTACCTGTATAAAAGACACCTGTCCACAGAAGCAATCAATCAATCAGGTTCCAAACTCTCCACCATGGCCAAGACCAAAGAGCTCTCCAAGGATGTCAGGGACAAGATTGTAGACCTACACAAGGCTGGAATGGGCTACAAGACCCTCGCCAAGCAGCTTGGTGACAACAGTTGGTGTGATTATTCGCAAATGGAAGAAACACAAAAGAACTGTCAATCTCCCTCGGCCTGGGGCTCCATGCAAGATCTCACCTCGTAGAGTGAGATCATGAGAACGGTGAGGAATCAGCTCAGAACTACACGGGAGGATCTTGTCAATGATCTCAAGGCAGCTGGGACCATAGTCACCAAGTAAACAATTGGTAACACACTACGCCGTGAAGGACTGAAACCCTGCCGCGCCCGCAAGGTCCCCCTGCTCAAGAAAGCACATATACATGCCCGTCTGAAGTTTGCCAATGAACATCTGAATGATTTAGAGGACAACTGGGTGAAAGTGTTGTGGTCAGATGAGACCAAAGCTCTTTGGCATCAACTCAACTCGCCGCGTTTGGAGGAGGAGGAATGCTGCCTATGACCCCAAGAACGCCATCCCCCATCGTCAAACATGGAGGTGGAAACATTATGCTTTGGGGGTGTTTTTCTACTAAGGGGACAGGACAACTTCACCGCATCAAAGGGACGATGGACGGCGCCATGTACCGTCAAATCTTGGGTGAGAACCTCCTTCCCTCAGCCAGGGCATTGAAAATGGGTTGTGGATGGGTATTCCAGCATGACAATGACCCAAAACACATGGCCAAGGCAACAAAGGAGTGGCTCAAGAAGAAGCACATTAAGGTCCTGGAGTGGCCTAGCCAGTCTTCAGACCGTAATCCCATAGAAAATCTGTGGAGGGAGCTGAAGGTTCGAGTTGCCAAACGTCAGCCTCGAAACCTTAATGACTTGGAGAAGATCTGCAAAGAGGAGTGGGACAAAGTCCCTCCTGAGATGTGTGCAAACCTGGTGGCCAACTACAAGAAACATCTGTGATTGCCAACAAGGGTTTTGCCACCAAGTACTAAGTCATGTTTTGCAGAGGGGTCAAATACTTATTTCCCTCATTAAAATGCAAATCATTTTATAACATTTTTGACATGTGTTTTTCTGGATTTTTGTTGTTGTTATTCTGTCTCTCACTGTTCAAATAAACCTACCATTAAAATTATAGACTGATCATTTCTTTGTCAGTGGGCAAACGTACAAAATCAGCAGGGGATCAAATACTTTTTTCCCTCACTGTAGTCTCATTTTTCAGTGAGACAATTACACACGTTTATGCCAAAGACACACCAGAATGGCTTTCCAAGAGGTGTTGAGTGTTCCTGAGTGGTCTCAGCACTCAATGATTCCTTAACACATTTACTGAACTTGAGCAATTTTGACAAAACCAATGGACATATATTGCCCTAAGAGTTGTGCAAAGTTAATAGAATATTATTCAAAATGATTCACAGCTGCAATGGCTGCCAAAGGTGCCTCCATCAAGTATCAACTCAGGGGTGTGAAGACATACACAATCAAGACATTGTTCCTTTTGAAAATGTGGAGTAGGTTGTGCAGATCTATAGGGAAAAAACTCTAATATAAATCCTTTTTAGATGTAATTTTAAGTAAGAAAAATGTGAAGACTTTCACTAGCCACTGCATCTTTGCTTACAATCATAACACAAGTACCTGCTTAATTGCTTTCACAGAACATTGTGTCTAGCACCATGCTGTAGAAATCACAGCTCCTTCCTTGCTGTTTACTCTCAGCCATCCCTCCCTTATACTTTTAGCCATCCTACCCATTCCAGCCATTCGGATAACAAATCATTCAGAGTTTTCTCATTTCCCAACTATCAGGAATACTGCTTCTACTCACTGCCTCCCCTCATCTCATCCCTCCTCTCCCCTATCTGCAACTCTCCACACATTTACCATGTCTGGCAGCATGGTGCCTCCAGGGTACGACTGTGTGGCTCAGTTGGTAGAGCATGGTACTCGCAACACTAGGGTTGTTGGTTCAAATCCCACAGGGGACCACTACTATAAGTCGCTCTGGATAAGAGCATCTGCTAAATGACTAAAATGTGTGTGTGGACAGCAGGCTTGTTCAAGAGGTACTCATCACTGCTGGGGGAACTACTGTATAACAATCAACATTCCCTGGAAGACCAGAGGATGTATGGATACATTTGCAGTAATGTATGCTAGTCTTGCTGATCTCCATAATGATTTGGTTACACACATCATTCTTTGATTTGGTTTGACTCCAGGAATGACCTTTTTTTCATATATGGTAATGATCATCACCATTATCACCACTATAATCATCATTAAGTCTGCTTGCTGTTGTTTTCTGGGTGATGAACATTGAAGATTGGATGTTTATTTCACTCAGGTCAGGAGTGTGCGCCGTCTCTGAGATGATGCCATGGCTGTGTTTCACCCCTTTCCCCTCTCACCTTATATCTTTCATCTTCTACCCTTCTCCCTATATTCCAGTCCTCCATCTCCCATACCTTACCCCATCTTCCCCCTCCCCTCTCCCTCCCCTCTCCCCTCTCTCTCCCCTCTCCCCTCTCCCCTGTCTACTTATTCTGTGGCGGACATGACGTTTTGTCAGCCGGTTATTGTCATGCAAACTGCTTACTGTATGTTATCTGGCTATGTGGCATGCTGTACGCTGTAGGCTTGTTCATTTAGCAGACAAGATATGCTTATAAGTCCTGTTTCATTATTTTATATGATATGATTTTATAGTAAGAAGAATATAATTGAACTTAGCTGAATAAAATAAAAATGATATTTTTCCCATTCCGGAGAGAGTGCACATATAAAAAGCTATGTTGAGTGTAAAAATAATCATTTGAAACAGGTCCTACAGGCTACGAGTTATTTGGCAACTTTAGTTGTTAATGATACAAACCTTATAATGCCTTAGAAATCAAAACATATATGGGCTGCATGATGTGACTACAGGCTATTGATGATGTGAGAAAGAAGCAAAAAAAACAAACTTGCACTCTGATCCTTACCTCAGGCTGCACACACTGTTCTCTCATCAAGTGATGATATGATCACCCATCGGACTACTCTCAAATGAATATTGTCTTTACTAATATGTTAAACTAGTTTGGATTTAGAATGACACATTATCAAGTGGGCATGAACAGGGGCAGGGGGGAAAGAAATACATGCCATCCGCCTAAGCACTCCAATAGTGAAGGGATGCCACATTCCCACCTCCGGTTATTTCACTCCTTGCATCAACCACTGTTTGAGGAGCATGCTCTCGCTGCTCGACAGGTGATATTCCACCCAAACTCTGTATGCCATGGGCTCCCCAACCCCGTTCCTTCAGCTACCAAGTGCTTCATTCGGGGGAAACCATGTGAAATCTGTTTGGGAACATCGAAAGTAACATGTTTTCACAACAAAACATATGTCATTAAACTGTCGACAGCTCCTCTCCCTGCACGCTTGAGAAAGTAATGAAGGAGAGAGGGGAGGAGATGGAAACGCACGGTGGCGAGATATTCTATAGCTAACGGTAGCCTAATGTGACACCCTGTTAATTACGAAGGGCAAAAAAGCCCTATTACTAGGCTATTCAAAATCAAATACAAATTCACTAGAATTGTAAGCGAACTCTGTAAAGCCCCCCTGCACAAGCAATGAACCAATAGCATTGCCCAGGCCTCTCCCAGACTCACTAATAGAAGCTTTAGAGTGTAGCATAAGGTAACCAGTCCATCCAGTATGCATAATAATACAGTCCACACTCAAAGGCTATTACTACAATTTGTTTAATTTTGGAATATAGGCTAGACCAATTAAAGACATCTTAAATCATTTTTAAAAATGTTTTTCTGTGGTGCGTAATATGCGGTAGGCTATGTATTGTACAACGAACAGCATAATCCTTAGTTTATTTTATTCGGGCATATATAGGCCTATGCATATGTATAAGCTCTAATATGCGTATGAGTGTTTTAAATTGATCATCACCTTAGAAAGCGCTGACCATTTCGTTGTTAGGCTTTGAAGCAACATTCACAATCGCCATGTTTTCCACTCAGTTTCAACCTGTTGTTGAACTTCTTGTTTCAAATTGATCAAATCGCAGTGAGGTGAGTTGTAAAAGCACAATACTGTTTTGATTGCAATGATGTCAGAACGGTTAGAAGGACAATTGAGCCTTAGCGAGTTGGATACTACGCATGTCCTGAGGGAATTTTACTGCAGTCATGACTCATGACTGATGGTGTGGTGGTAATATGGTCACCGCAACAGCCCTACTCTCTACTCACGGTTCTGGAGGTGAGCTCCGGGGGGTTGTCGTTGATGTCTGTGACAGAGATGATGGCAGTGGCCGTGTTGGACAGGCCAAAGTTTAGGTTGCCCTCCATGTCCGTGGCCTGGACTATGATGCTGTACTGGGACACTTTCTACAGGACAATCACACAAAGAGAAGAGAGAGAGAGACAGTTAAGAAGAGCAACCAGTGATCAAACTTACATACAGTGAGAAAAAAAAACACTCAATGCTCAATCATACAAAACTGCATAACGAGTACAAGGAGGTCAATGTATCCTCTTCTTTAGGTTGTGCAGAAATAATAAACCATTTTACACAACACACATTCTGTCTCTCTCTCACACACGTTAGGTTTCCTCTACACCCACTGTGGTTCTCTCCTCAGCCACAAACCTTTAGCCTGGTAAGAGCTTTGCCAGTGTGGGTCCGGTATGTCTCTGACGAAATTAGAAGCAAAATGGCTTGTTTATCCCCTCCCATAACTGTTCTCCCTCCCCTACCTTGGCCCCTACCTCGGGCCCTATCACTCATCTTAATGGGAGCCCAAGCACTGTGAAAAGGAACGCTGAAAGCCTTTACAGAACAGCACAGAGTCTCCTACCTGGGGGAACACAGAGAAATGTTCCCTCCATCTTCTTACCTCCTCCCCCTACTCTTCACACAGTTGCTTTGCCTTTTTACAAATCGGTTAACGTTCTTCTTTCCTCACGTGTTGCGTTGGGGCAACCAGCTCTCCTATGTGTAGCCTACAATTCACAGCAACCATTTTGTGTGGAAATGCTCTCCAGAAAGGTGGAGAGTTGAGTATCAGCTGAGAGAAGCTGAATGTGTCACAGCTTTACACAACAGCCCATGTAAGAGCTGTCCATGGTCCTAAAGGTCAACATAAATGGGAAACCACAACAGCTATGACGCTCTACTGAGCTGTCCATGGTGCTGAAACCAACCCATTCGCCTTAGAACGCTGCCCTACTCATAGAGATTTGATTATACCGGTATGTGTATGTGTTCTTATGAAAACCCCTTTGAGTTTGTTTGTGTGTGTACCTCCCTCCCTCTCTCCCCCTGTCCCAGGCTGCAGACAAACAGGCAGGCAGGCAGGCAGGGGGGACAGGACCTGGGAGCTGTCAGGATAATGTGTCTCTTCCCTGGGATTCCCAATTACACTCCCAGTGTCTCCATCACCTGCTAATTACAGAGTAAATATCCCAATTAGGCTGTGACTCCACATCAGGAGGATTAGACAGCTCAGCTCAGCTCTGCACAGCAGCCTCTCGACCCCCCACCACACACACATTCACATCCACACATGCACACACAGATGTGCGCTCACATGAACACACGCACGTGCACGTATGCACGCAAGTACGCACACACAAACACAAATCTTGTTCAGGAGCCCTAGCTGGCCCGCCAGTCCTATCAGGGAGAATCCACAGTGTGTACAGCAGGCCCACTAATTAGACAAGTCGCTAATTATGTAGAGCACCTCGGAACCTCTCTAAACCACGACACATCACCAACTACGCCCCACACTGTCCTGTACTGTACTAGCTGCTTCTCTACAGAGCTGCTGTCACCTGAGTCTGCCGTTCCTAGACCATGAAGAAACAAAGGGGAAAGAGAAAAGACGACGGAGGAAGGATACAGAGGCTGGGATGAGCTGAGTAGCGTACAAGTAAAAAAAAAGACGAAGAAGAAGGAAAGCGAGAGCTAAGGATAAGAGGACTATAGCGGTGGATGGGAAGAGTGAGGAAGAAGGGAAAGTGTTGAAAGGCATGTGTGGTAGGGGAGAGGAGTCAGGGGAGAAAGTGATAGATCAGAGGGGGGCACACTTCGACATCTGGCTTCTTGGAGAAAACCTCCTTTAAGCTGGAGTCTCTTGAGGAAAGGCAGGCAGAGAGACCTTATGAGACTGTAGCCGAACTCTGAAAACTGGGCTAGAGCAACAGCGAAGCCTGTACTACTCTCTCATTCGCTCTCTGTCAGCCTCCTGTTCTGTTAAGTATTCATGTTTATGTATATATGCACTCAGATTTCTGCAAGGGTAAGGGTGTTCTTATCTGTTCTCTATGGGAATGCTGGAGGAAACTTTCTGAGGTAAGTACATTGGTGTGCTCCAACAGAAAGATTGTGTGTGTGTTTGTGTGAGCTTGTGTACAGCTTGTGTGTGTGTGTGTGTGTGTGTGTGTGTGTGTGTGTGTGTGTGTGTTAGGTCTAATCCAACATTGGGAATGAATCCGGTTGGATTGGCAGTGTTCGGATAAAAGAGATGTGGAACAACAAGCAGGGGTTAAGCTAAAATGTTTCCTCTGTCTTCATCAATTTATCTCCTTTTCTATCCATCCCTCCCTTCCTTTATTGTGTGTCTCCCATATTGTTTCATACGGTTCCCTCTCTGTATCACTCAGTTATATTTTTTATATTTTTATTTTACCTTTTATTTCATTAGGCAAGTCAGTTAAGAACAAATTCTTATTTTCAATGACGTCCTAGGAACAGTGGGTTAACTACCTTGTTCAGGGGCAGAACGACAGACTTTTACCTTGTCAGCTCGGGGATTCAATCTTGCAACCTTTCGGTTACAAGTCCAACGCTCTAACCACTAGGTTACCTGCCGTTATCTCTCATCCCTCCCTTCCTTTTCTCTTTCCATGTCCAACTCATCAGCCTCTCTCTTCCTTCCTTCTGTGTACTTCAGTGTGTGTTTGACAGGTGTCAAGGGTGCTATCTCTCACACACACACATTCACACGTACACACACACATTCACACGTACACACACACACACACACACACACACACACACACACACACACACACACACACACACACACACACACACACACACACACACACACACACACACACACACACACACACACCTGAAGGCTCCATGACGCGTTGTTAATAGGTCTGTCAGCAGTGACAGGTGGCTAGGGTGATGCAGCAGAGAGATTCCCTTTAGGGCGTTGACGGTGTTGTCACAGGGACATCCGTGCCACTTAAATAAAGATGTTAGGATGTTGTCATAACGTGACAGCTCCATAAACAAGGTGACCTCAGGGGGGCGGCTTGGAAAACGCTGAGCAGAGCGTGACGTGTGGTGATAGACACCCACGGAGAACATGTATGCTAGATGGGCTACAACCACACACACCTTATAAGAGCCAAAGACGGACCTCTTTGAGTTGAAAAATACAATGGAAATAGCCTACAGACAACACACTGCCTGATTCTGTTACATAACTCTTTCCCGGAGGCAGTTCCAGCACTGCTATTCACCTTCATGTAATTACATTATCCTCATTTCTTATGCGGAGGGCCAGGAGACGTTTTGACCTGACCAGAAAAACTCTCTACTTTTCAGTGAGAACACATCCCACCAGCGTTACCAGGGTTACTGACCTCGCGATCGAGGCCTGCTGCCACGGTGACGATGTCTCCAGTCTCGCTGTTGATGGTGAACATGTTGGGGATGGGGCTGTGTGGCGTCTGGGACAGGATCCGGTAGCGCACCATCCCATTGGCCGTGGTGTTGTCGTCATTATCGAAGGCTGCCAGGTGCATCACAAACGTACCTGAGGATGAGGAGGCAACAGTCAGTCTGGGCGTACATACTGTACACTGGGACAAACACACTGTACGCAAACACATTCAAACCAAGGTTACTATAGTTTTGTGTTTTCATTAGGGCTGTCAAAGTGAATGTGTTAATAACGCGTTAACGGGTGACGTGTTTATCGCCATGGGACAGCACTTTTAAGCGCACATGTTTCCGCACAGACCCTTTTAAGCACGGAACACAACACGGAACACCTGCTACAGTCAATGCTTGCACCTTTACATGAAACCGCTTTCTGCTGAAGACCGTGTGCCTCTGGCCAAAATCATGTAAATCTTATGGCATCTTAAGAAAAAAAAAACATAATTCTACCCAATATCATCAGAGCTATGTTGTTCTTTCCGCTGCGGATTCGTGCGTATGTCACAGGCCGTTTTAAACTACTCGCGAGCCGCTCTTTTTTGGTTTGATAACAAACTACATTGTTTAGCTAGCTAATCATGTAGCTAACTAGCAACCTGATAACTTGACCACTGACTAGCCTATGCACAGATTTGGATGGCACAGGAAGAACTGAAAAGGAAAAGGCCACTCATAGAGATGCTTCAAAGGTAGGCTGCAAGAGAGGAGTGTGTATGATTGTGTGTGTGTGTGTGCGGTGTGTGTGTGCGAGAAGATGTGTGTGAGGGCGGGAGTAAGTGGACAAGTTCGTTTTTCATGGCCCGGTGTCCCGGGTGAGTGGAAACTTCACTTAAGGACCAATGGAATGGCCTAAAATCTGAAAACGCGCCCACCCGGACCACCGGGCCATGCAAAACAAACTTGTCCTCTTACTCCCGCTCTCACACACACACAATCATACACACTGAACTCTTGCAGCCTACCTTTGAAGCGTCTCTATGAGTGTGAGAGAGGGTGTGGGAAACCTTTACAGTACAGATGATTACAGTGGTTCCTTAACATTGTTGGACAAGTTGAAAATCTCTTTGTATCCTTAGAGACAGTTATGTTTTCCTATAGTCACACTCATTTAGAATGCCTGAAGCTTTAACAGTACATAAAGCTGTGTGTGTGTGTGTGTGTGTGTGTGTGTGTGTGTGTGTGTGTGTGTGTGTGTGTGTGTATGTGTGTGTGTGTGTGTGTGTGTGGACATGTTTAACTATACTTGTGGGGAACAGTAGTCCCCTCAAGAATTGTTGACACACAACAATTTGACCAACTAGGGACATTTTGTTAGTCCCTACAAGGTCAAATGCTATTTCTAGGGGGTTTAGGGTTAAGGTTAGAATTAGTGTTAGGGTTAGAATTAGGTTTGGGGTTAGGAGCTAGGGTTAGGGTTAAGTTTTCAGGTTAAGGTTAGGGTATGGGTTAGGTTTAGGGGTTAGAGAAAATACGATTTTGAATGGGACTGACTTGTGTGTCCCCACAAGGTTAGCTGTACAAGACGTATGTGTGCGTTTGTGTTAAACGTCAAGAACATTAATAAGAGAGATTAGACCTACTAAAACATTAACTTGATTCATTATTTAAATCACTTGAAAGGACTTATTTTTATATTCATTTGTATTTCTATTAGTTTCAAGTTCAGTTTCAGTTAGTGTCAGTTCAATCTGATTTTATGTTTTTTATTTAGTTAACGTTTTATAGAAACATTTATATTTAGTTTCAATACTATCCTTTAGTTATTGTGTTTTTGGAGATGTCACTAAAGCATAAGGTGAATAGAAAACCCTTATATTTTGAGAAAAACTAATAATAAAACTGAACATAATTCATTATGGTTTTTATTTTATTCTAGTTCGTTTTGGAGTCAAATATAATAGTTTCAGTATAGTTTTAGTATTTCAAAACGGGTTTGTAATTGTATATTTTGTTTGTTTGTTTGTTTACTATAATAACCTTAGTTCACACACACACTGATCTCTAACTCTCCCTCTATTCCTTTTTATGCTCTTCTCTCTCTGTCCCAGTCTCCTTTCCAATTGCTCTCTTTCTCTGTCCTCTCCTCTCCAGCAGTAGTTTCCATACAATTCTAATTACCAGAGATAGTGATATCATCCCAGTGACAGGCTCCGTCCAGAGATAATTCACACCATAGCCCGCATCTCAAACTCCATTACATTTCAAAGCAGCATTTGTCAATGGGGCAGAGGAGAGAGAAGGAAGATTCCAAAGGACTCAGAGAAAGGAGAGGAAGAAAGACCAGAGGAACACAGTGAGAGATAAAGGACAGGCAGAAAGGGGCTTTGCTTTTGGTTTGGTTCAAACGAAGGAAAGTATAAATCTTCCACCCATCTCTCTCTCTCTCTGTCTCCCTTTCTGGAGAAAAAAAGGGAGGAGAGATGGAGACTCACACCGTGTCACCCATCGCCTGGGTAATTTCATTAAACGCCACTCTTAGGGGGCTTAATGTGGACCCTTTCTACGGGCGTCCTACTCTGTGCCTGACAGGATTAGGGCTCTAAATGACTCTTTAATTTGAAAACGAATTCAACTCAGTAATTGGCTTCCCACTGAAACCACTGGAGCTCTAGATTCTAAAACTATTTTTTTATGATTATTGTTCGGCTGCATGTCACGCATGCTACCGCCGAGGTTTGGGGATGTGTGCGTGTGTGTGTGTGCATGCATGCGTCCTTGTGTTGGAGTGGGAGAATTTGTAGCAAAACCGGTTCAGAGTGAAAAAGAGAAAGAAAGAGAGAGTAAGTGAGAAAAGTAAAGTACGCAGCTAGCCCCAGGAAACCTCTTCAGATTTCAGATCACAGCTAGTGTAATAAGTCCTGGCTCATCAGTATTTCTCTCAATTTATCACGCACGCACGCGCACACGCGCACACACACACACACACACACACACACACACACACACACACACACACACACACACACACACACACACACACACACACACACACCTCATCTCCCTCATGAGGGAACACATGAAATGAGTCAGTGGAGCTACAGCTGCAGCTTGGCACATTTAATCCTCAATATCCTCTCCAGCCACAACAGCCACACACATAAAGGTAAATAAAATCCACAGCTTTATGGCCATGCAGCCCAGCACTAGAGCTGGCTAAATGAACACACTGCAGGACAGAAGCCCTCCATCTGAATAAATGCCCCTGGTCTATATCAAGTGGAATGTGAAGCAGAATAAATCTATTAAAAAAAAATAAACATAAAAGCCCCGAATGGTATCCTCTTTGGGCTCGATTTTTCTCACGCAAAGGAATGTACAAAGACTGTTGTAAAACTCACTATTCTCTGCAGTGTGATTTATATAGTAACTTTCTTCCGTCCATGTTTGTGAGAAAGAGGTGGTTTTATCCCTCCCTCCCTTCCTTCCTGTGTTTACCTGGTTTGGAGCCCTCATCCACAGAGCCGTTGTAGACCTGGTTCTTGAATTCAGGCCGGTTGTCGTTCATGTCTATGACATAGATGTACAGGTCTATGGGGCTCTCCACCCGCTCACCATTCATGTTCACTGCATGGGCACGAAGCTGGGGGGAGAGACAGAGACAGACAGAGAGAGAGAGGGTCAGTTAAGTTATCATTAACAAACTCGATATGCTTGATATGCAGTGTGGCAACCAGTACTATACACTGCATTAAGGCATATTTCTGAAAAACAACAGGAACAGACAGAAATAAACAATGTTGCATTGCATACATCAACTGTGCAGACCAATGGGCACCCAGCACCAATAATGTATACCAGAAAAACAACAACTATGATTACATTTCATTTAAATGTAAAGTTCTGGGAGAGAAATGTCACACCCTACAATTTTGTCCATTCTTTTCTCCAACACCGAATCCTCAGAACTGGTATCTTCAAAGTAACAAACACAACAACCTTTTTTATAAAAAGCTGACTTCCCATAAAAATATTATTTCTTTGTATCCTTCTTCTCCTGGTTTTCTTGGATCTCAGTCCAACATTCTGTGGTTGTTGTTTTTTTTTTAAAGGGGAATCACAAAATCTCTTAACCTCTAGCCAACATCACAAACACAGCGATTTGATGTGAACCGCTGCCAGGCTCAGCTGTGTCCTGTCGTAGATCAATAGCAGCAGCCAACTCTAGGATTTCAAACAAAGTTTGGACATGGAATTAATACCCAAATCAATACAGGCTGGAAAGCATGTCCAGATATCTGAAAGCAAAATGTTTTGATAAAGAACACTGCAGGAGAAAAATGCTGGTAACATAACTCAGTTATAGAGTATCTGTTAAGATTCAATAAACATCTACGCTCTGTTTTTACTGCACCCAGGGAGCGAGCCAAACTAACAGACTCAATTTGAAAAATAAAACGAAACATATTTTCAGATCTCTCTATAAAATCAGGGAGTTACTGTACATACTGCTATTTGTGTAACGCGGGTCGTATAAAGGGGACCAAGGCGCAGCGTGTATAGTGCTCATATTCACTTTTATTATGAAGACACTAGAACGAAACAACACGAAACGGCCGACAACAGTTCCGTCAGGTGAACATACACTAAACAGAAAACAACCACCCACAACCCACAGGAAAAAACAGGCTGCCTAAGTATGGCTTCCAATCAGAGACAACGAAAGACACCTGCCTCTGATTGGAATCCATACTCGGCCACACATAGAAAATGAACATAGAAAATGAAAACTAGAACAAATCCCCTCTAAATAAACCAACCCCAAAACACACAAAAACAACACCCCCTGCCACGCCCTGACCATACAACAATGACAAATGACCCCTTTAACTGGTCAGGACGTGACAATTTGACCTTACTAGCATGTTTTAAATCAACAAAGAGGATTTATTCAACAATATCCCTTTAGACTGCGTGAAATAGTGAAGGTTTAGGAATGATATAGGGGACCCCTGGACTAACATCTCACTGCTACAGGCTAAGGATGCCAAATATGTAGCCTGTTAGAATGTTTCAGATGACTATCAACAGGATCCTGGAGCAGACATAGTAAGATCCATCTGATTCTCAAGAAGAAGAGAAAAAAACAAGTCGGGAGGAGAGGAATATCAAAGTTGGAGCCGCAGGTCCTCCACCTTTTCGATGCTTCTGATAAGATGGCCATAGCGATGCCTCGACCGCAGGGTTGTGGCCTTGTGACGGGAAATAGAATTAGGAGGAAGCTCCATCCACTTCCCTCCTCTAAAACAGGTGAACATCCTCTCCAATCTCTCTCCCGCCCTCCACTCCCCTCTTCTCTCCTCTCTGCATCTCACAAAAATTGCATCAGCCAAGTCTCCTAAAGGTTAATTTGACTTAACTTTTTCCTCTGCATCGTCTGATCTGGCCCTTCACCCAATATCCGAGCACTGCACTGGCACTCTGCTACACTGCAGCCTGGGAGCCCGCAAGCCCTTATCTCTCCCCCTGCGCTGCGGCATGCGGCCCCCACGCCCTCATTCAATAACACCGCCAGTAAGAGATTACCAGCCGTGTTTAAAGAAGCCAAGATGTAATTCTGGGTCCGAATGAAAGTTATCATCTTGAAAGGGACCGGGTACGAGGGAGGAAACAACACACACCACGCCACGCACCGTGGCGCCCAGCACTTGGCACAGGCCAAGCATCCGATGGAGATAACACAAGACCCAGAACACTGACTTCTTCCTTTTTTTGAAGTATTTTTTTTTTTTTATCTGATTGGATGCCCTGGCCTGCTATGAATCGGAGCATGCTTATTTTGAAGACAAGAAAGTTTCGGTCTTCAAACTTTTTTTGTGTCTTTGTTTAATCCGTGTTATGAAATCAGAAACACACATTAAAAACCAATGTTGAATGAAAAAGCTGCCGACAAAGTCGCTTTGAGGAAGTATTAGTCATCTTCAAGGATATTACAGTTGTAAGATAATGAAAGAGAACTTTTACCACAAAATATAGCTCATGTTCAGTTAGTTTTACGTACATAAAGGATAACGTATAGTTGCTGACTGTGTGGCTACATTCGGTTCTTTAACGGTGTCTGACAGAGACACAGGTCCAGCTCTGACATCTTCATCTCTTCCTCAACCTGTCTTTCTGCCCCCTCACCTCACCCAACTGATGTACAGTTAGAGGATGCTATTCACCTCCATCCAGCCTGGGACTGAGCTTAAAGTCAAGCAGGCGTCATCAAGCCTTGGCCTTTCCTAACAAATCAACCCCATCGATCCTGCATCCTCCTGGAAAGCTGGACCTCCGAGCTCACTGAGTCCAACAAATGCGTGGCAGACAGGATGGAGAGATGTGAGGGGCAAGGAAAAAGAGAGAGAGAGAGACACGCAATTGTAGAGCGAAGCATGAATGAGTGGGTGACCAATTCTGGTAGAGTCATTCTCATGGTCTGTAGCTGTAGCTAGCCTCAGCCTTCACTCTCTCAATCAACACTCCATCTGGACAACCTGCCAGCCTGTCACTAACCCATTACACAGGTGCGTGTGCGTGCGTAAATACGCGTGTGTGACTCACATGGTAAGATGATCTCCTCTCTCGGTCCAGGGGTTTGGTGACGAACATCTTCCCGGCCACAGGGTCGATACTGAACACCTCATTGGGTGGCTGGTCCGCTCCCACCCCCGTGATGCTGTACCGGATGGAGATGTTACGGTCCTGGTCCGAACGGATCTGCGACAAGACACAGTTAACGCCATGTCAGTTTTAACTCTGTGGTCTACTACTGTGTCTGAAATCGGTTTCATCTTTCGAAGCACATTCAATCATTGAGCGATATGGGAGATTGGAGAAATAACATTGCCTTGACAGTGGGTTATGAAATATGTGTTAGATGGTGATGCCGCATAGAAAAGTACCACACATTGATGGTGCACCATAATCTACTCCATGCCACTGCATCCACTGGTGTGACTGGTTAAGTGTTTATTCCAGGACTAGATCATCATATACTGTAGAGGCTGGGAGACCAATGATACCGTGGGCCAGAGCCAGGGGACAATCATCAGATATTGTATATTCAATCAAAAAGACACACAAGCACATACAGGCACGCTCGCACACGCACACATACACAAACACAAACAAACACATCCATCATAACTCACAGCACTCCCAGCTATAGCTGTGAATTTCATTAGTGCTACGGAATGGTGCAGAACGCATTCTCTTTGGCACAACTGGAGTACTTCAGACTGGAAATTCAATATTTCTCTTTCTTTCAGTGGATAGAAAAAGAAATCAACGTACATTTGCAAAGTGCATTTTTCTTCTGCTTGACAGCTGGAGTTTTAATAAACAGCTCTTACAGGGACTGTACTTAGAACGCTGTCACAACGTGAGCAGAAAAAGACAAATAAGAAAATGAAAATGTCAAACTCTTCTCGTAAACACTGTTATTAAGGAAGTTTAGTTTAGTTTATTAGGATCCCCATTAGCTACTGCACATGCAGCAGCTACTCTTCCTGTGGTTCACATAAAACATACGAATACATGACAAAGGACATTCAATAAAAATAAATAATACAAATTACATTTAAAAAAATAGATATGAAAAATAAGAGTTATATATTGGAAAGACACCAAGAAAAATACTATTTACACACTATTCATATATACATAATCATACTATTATATACAGTTAAATTAGACCTTTAGAAGAGGAGAGGAGCTGTGATACAATATGTTTCTTAAAGCTAAACTTGCTTTTTACCTGAGTAACCACTGATGGCAGAGCATTCCACGATGACATGGCTCTATACATAACTGAGCGACTTATTCAATATTTTTTTGTTTTGGGAACAGTGAAGAAACCCATAGTGGTGTGTCTGGTGGGGTACGTACACTATATATACACAAAAGTATTTGGACAGTCCTTCAAATTAGTGGATTTGGCTATTTCATTTGGCTATTTCATAGACAAACATTGGCAGTAGAATGGCCTTACTGAAGAGCTGAGTGACTTTCAACATGACACTGTCATAGGATGCCTCCTCTCCAACAAGTCTGCTCATCAAATTTCTGCCTTGCTAGAGCTGCCCTGGTCAACTGTAAGTGCTGTTATTGTGAAGTGGAAACGTCTAGGAGTAACAACGGCTCAGCACTGAAGTAGTAGGCCACACAATCTCACGGAACTTGACCGCCGAGTGCTGAAGCACGTGGTTGCAACACTCACTACCGAGTTCCAAACTGCCTCTGGAAGCAATGTCAGCACAAGAACTGTTCGTCAGGAGCTTCATGAAATGGGTTTCCATGGCCTAGCAGCCGCACACAAGCCTAAGATCACCATGCGCAATGCCAAGCGTCGGCTGGAGTGGTGTAAAGGTCGCCGCCATTGGACTTTGGAGCAGTGGAAATGCATTCTCTGGCGTTCATCTGGCAGTCCGACGGACGAATCTGGGTTTGGCGGCAGTGCTTTTGGTTTTAGATGTATTTAATACCAGTTTATTGTTAATGACCCATTCTGACACTGACTGTAACTGCTTGGTAAGAGTCTCAGTGAGCTCACTGTCTGTAGGTGCTGTTGTGTAGAGTGTGCAGCAAAGCAATTGGGCTCCCGAGTGGCGCAGCGGTCTAAGGCACTGCATCTCAGTGCAAGAGGAGTCACTGTAGTCCCTGGTTTGAATCCAGGCTGCATCACATCTGGCCGTGAATGGGATTCCCATAGGGCGGTGCACAATTGGCCCAGCGTCATCCGGGTTTGGCTGGGGAAGGCCGTCATTGTAAATAAGAATGTGTTCTTAACTGACTTGCCAGGTTAAAAAAATAAAAATGAACCCATTCATGTTCATAATGGAAATGTATATTTTCCTTTAATACAATTGTTCTTTTAGCTTACTGATATATAATTAGTCTTTGGACACATGGGATTAAGTTTTTTTTACACATTTCATGTGAATACATGTTCAAATGATCAGATCTTAATAATTTTTGGTATATAGATTGTCCGAACCATATATATAAACTCAGCAAAAAAAGAAACGTCCTCTCACTGTCAACTGCATTTATTTTAAGCAAACTTAACATATTTGTTGACAACAAATATGTATGAACATAACAAGATTCAACAACTGAGACATAAACTGAACAAGTTCCACAGACATGTGACTAACAGGAATGGAATAATGTGTCCCTGAACAAATTGGGGGTCAAAATCAAAAGTAACAGTGTGGCCACCAGCTGCATTAAGTACTGCAGTGCATCTCCTCCTCATTGACTGCACCAGATTTACCAGTTCTTGCTGTGAGTTGTTACCCCACTCTTCCACCAAGGTACCTGCAAGTTCCCGGACATTTATCAAGGGAATGGCTCAAGCCCTCACCCTCCGATCCAACGTGCTCAATGGAATTGAGATCTGGGCTCTTCGCTGGCCATGGCAGAACACTGACATTCCTGTCTTGCAGGAAATCACGCACAGAACGAGCAGTATGGCTGGTGGCATTGTCATGCTGGAGGGTCATGTCAGGATGAGCCTGCAGGAAGGGTACCACATGAGGGAGGAGGATGTCTTCCCTGTAACGCACAGCATTGAGATTGCCTGCAATGACAACAAACTCAGTCCGATGATGCTGTGACACACCGCCCCAGACCAATACGGACCCTCCACCTCCAAATCGATCCCGCTCCAGAGTACAGGCCTCGGTGTAACGCTCATTCCTTCGACGATAAACGCGAATCTGACCATCACACGTGGTGAGACAAAAAATCGTGACTCGTCAGTGAAGAGCACTTTTTGCCAGTCCTGTCTGGTCCAGCGACAGTGGGTTTGTGCCCATAGGCGACGTTGTTGCTGGTGATGTCTGGTGAGGACCTGCCTTACAACAGGCCTACAAGCCCTCAGTCCAGCCTTTCTCAGCCTATTGCGGACAGTCTGAGCACTGATGGGGGGATTGTGTGTTCAAGGTGTAACTCGGGAAGTTGTTGTTGCCATCCTGTACCTGTCCCGCAGGTGTGATGTTCGGATGTACCGATCCAGGTGTTGTTACACGTGGTCTGCCACTGTGAAGACGATCAGCTGTCTGCCCTGTCTCCCTGTGGCGCTGTCTTAGGTGTCTCACAGTATATTTTTCTTTATTATTATTTTGACTATTTTCTACATTGTAGAACAATAGAGAAGACATCAAAACTATGAAATAACACATATGGAGTCATGTAGTAACCAAAAAAGTGTTAATCAAAACAAAATATATTTTAGATTCTTCAAAGTAGCCACCCTTTGCCTTGATGACAGCTTTGCATTCTTTTAACGAGCTTCACGAGGTAGTCACCTGGAATACTTTTCCAACAGTCTTGAATGAGTTTCCACATATGCTGAGCACTTGTTGGCTGCTTTTCCTTCGCTCTGCAGTCCAACTCATCCCAAACCATCACAATTGGGTTGAGTTGGGTAATTGTGGAGGCCAGGTCATCACTCCATCTCCCTCCTTCTTGGTCAAATAGCCCTTACACAGCCTGGAGGTGTGTTTTGGGTCATTGTCCTGTTGAAAAACAAATGATAGTGGGACTAAGCGCAAACCAGATGGGATGACGTATCACTGCAGAATGCTGTGATAGCCATAATGGTTAAGTGTGACTTGAATTCTAAATAAATCATAGACTGTGTCAACAGCAAAGTACCCCCACATCATCCTCTATGCTTCACGGTGGTAACCACACATGCGGATATCATCCGTTCACCTACTCTGCGTCTCACCAAGACACGTGGTTGGAACCAAAAACTCAAATTTGGACTCATCAGACCAAAGGACAGATTTCCAGTTGTCTAATGTCCATTGCTCATGTTTCTTGGCCCAAGCTAGTCACTTCTTATTATTGGTATCCTTTAGTAGTGGTTTCTTTGCAGCAATTGGACCATGAAGGCCTGATTCACGCAGTCTCCTCTGAACAGTTGATGTTGAGATGTGTCTGTTACTTGAACTCCGTGAGGTGCAGTCTGAGGTGCAGTTAATTGCCAATTTCTGAGGCTGGTAACTCTAATGAACTTATCCTCTGCAGCAGAGGTAACTCTGGGTCTTCCTTTCCTGTGGCGGTCCTCATGAGAGCCAGTTTCATCATATCGCTTGATAGTTCTTGCGACTGCACTTGAAGAAACTTTCAAAGTTCATTACATTTCCACATTGACTGACCTTTATGTCTTAAAGTAATGATGGACTGTTGTTTCTCTTTGCTTATTTGAGCTGTTCTTGCCATAATACGGACTTGGTCTTTTACCAAATAGGGCCATCTTCTTTATACCACCTCCTACCTTGTCCCAACACAACTGATTGGCTTAAACGGATTAAGAAGAAAATAAATTTCACAAATTAACTTTTGACAATGCACACCTGTCACTACCTCGTGAAGCTGGTTGAGAGAATGTCAAGAGTGTGCAAAGCTGTCATCAAGGCAGAGGGTGGCTACTTTGAAGAATCTAAAATCTAAAATCTATTTTGATTTGTTCATCAATTTTAGCAAACTTATACATTTTTTAAAACTGAAATATCACATTTACAAAGTAGTCACACCCTTTACTCAGGACTTTGTTGAAGCACCTGTGGCAGCGATTACAGCCTCGAGTCTACTTGGGTATGATGCTTCAAGCTTGACACACCTGTATTTGGTGAGTTTCTCCCATTCTTCTCTGCAGATCCTCTCAAGCTCTGTCAGGTTGGATGGGGAGCGTCGCTGCACAGCTATTTTCAGGTCTCTCCAGAGATGTTAGATCGAATTCAAGTCTGGGCTCTGGCTGGGCCACTCAAGGACATTCAGAGACTTGTCCCGAAACCACTCCTACGTTTTCTTGGCTGTGTGCTTAGGGTCATTGAACATTTGCTTCAATCTGAGCTCCTGAACGCTCTGGAGCAGGTTTTTATCAAGGATCGCTCTGTACTTTGCTCTGTTCATCTTTCACTCGATCCTGACATGTCTCCCAGTCTCTGCCGCTGAAAAATATCCCCACAGCATGATGCTGCAGCCACCATGCTTCACTGTAGGGATGGTGCCAGGTTTCCTCCAGACGTGACGCTTGGCAATCAGGCCAAAGAGTTCAATCTTTGTTTCATCAGACCAGAGACTCTTGTTTCTCATGGTCTGATAGTCCTTTAGGTGTCTTTTGGGAAAACTCCAAGTGGGCTGTCATGTGCCTTTTACTGAGGAGTGGGTTATATCTGGCCCCTCTACCATAAAGGCCTGATTGGTGGAGTGCTGCAGAGATGGTTGTCCTTCTGGAAGGTTCTCCCATCTCCACACAGGAACTCTGGAGCTCTATCAGAGTGGCCATAAGGTTCTTGGTCACCTCCCTGACCAAGGCCCTTCTCCCCCGATTGCTCAGTTTGGCCGGGCAACCAGCTCTCGGGAAGAGATTTGGTGGTTCCAAACTTTTTCCATTTTAAAATTTTAGAGGCTACTGTGTTCTTGGAGACCTTCAATGCTGCAGCAATGTTTTGGTACCCTTCCCCAGATCTGTGCCTCGAGACAATCCTGTCTCAGAGCTCTATCGACAGTTACTTCAACCTCATGGCTTGGTTTTTGCTCTGACATGTATTGTTAACCTTATATAGAAAGGTGTGTGCCTTTCCAAATCATGTCCAATCAATTGAATATACTACAGGTGGACTCCAATCAAGTTGTATAAACATCTCAAGGATGATCAATGGAAACAGGATGCACCTGAGCTCAATTTCAGGTCTCATAGCAAAAGGTCTGAATACTACTGAATATTTCAGTATAAACATTTGCAAAAATGTCTAAAAACCTGTTTTCGCTTTGCCATTATGGTGTATTGACTGTAGATTGATGAGGACAAACATTTATTTAATCAATTTTGGAATAAGGCTGTAACTTAACAAAATGTGGTAAAAGGGAAGCGGTCTAAATACTTCCCGAATGTACTTTATAGATTGTCTGTACCAGTATCTACATATAAAAACAATATTTAAATAAACCAACACACTCTTTCTCTCAGATTTTATTTATTTTATTTTACTAGGCAAGTCAGTTAAGAACAAATTCTTATTTACAATGACGGCCTAGGAACAGTGGGTTAACTGCCTCTTCAGGGGCAGAACGACAGATTTTAACCTTGTTAGCTCGGGGATTCGTACCAGCAACCTTTCGGTTACTGGCCCAACGCTCCAACCACTAGGCTACCTGCCGCCCCATATATAGTAAAAGGACTTGAATGGGTTAAGAATAAACCGTTTCTGAGAAAACTCAGGTTGGCATTTATTGAGACGACTCATGTAGAGGTTAGCTGGCACAGCCACAAAGTCATAAAATCGTATTTTAAACCTAACCCTAACCACCCTGCTAACCCTAACCTTAAATTAAGACCAAAAAGCTAATTTTTTCGATATAGCTCATTTTGACTTTGCAGCTGGCCCATCCAGCGGAAACTGCTCAGTTCTGCATCGAGGGCAAGACTCATGACAATAAACATGAACCTGCGAGAAAAACAAAGATGAACCTACGGAGAGAATAGCTGGTGATATACTACACACATGACTGTGCAAACACACAAACACGCTTGCACGCACACACACACACACACACACACACACACACCAGAGCAGAAGAGCTATTAAGTACATTAAGTTAATTGCACGGAGTGTGATTTGGGCTGAAGTGGAGAGTAATTGGGCTTCATTTGAGGGTTCTTTCAATTTAGCTCCCGCATAAGGTGCTAGCCAGCCCTCCAACTTCCTTCCATTAGAGGAAAGAGAGCTAGTGCTACTATTTTACACATACACACACACATGCACACACACTCCTCCTATCCCACCACCTCTCCTCCAATCAGTGACTATTTCAGGAGCGAGCAGCGAGTGGTCGTAAAAGAGAAAGACAAAGTTGTCTCCATCTTTCAGCACTCATGGAAACCAATTTGACAGTACTTTTGACTCACTAGGATCCTGGCCCAGGGAGAGAATAGCCTGAGACTAACCAGGGAAGGACTAGGACATAGTGTGTCAGACAGCTGTCATCCAGACTGATCCGAGCATCACCATAACAACCTGTCATCATCATCATCACCAGGATCATCATCGTCCTCCTCCTCCTCCTCCTCTCCCTCCACTCTCAATACGTTGTAACAATATGGTCTCCCACACAAACCCACAGTCCTCTCTGGAGCAACTACTACTTTCATACAGCAAACACACACACACACACACACAAACACGTGCGTACTTGCGCAAAGGCCTATGCTCCAACGCAGTGAATTACTTGAAAGCTGACGGCTATGGTAATTAACAAGCTGTTTTTTACGGATTGGCTACTAGTACTTCAAAGACTTTCCGTCCTCAAAACAACAACAACAAACAGAGGAGAAAGGGCCATAGGTGTAACTAGCAGCTGGGTTGAACTCTCCCTCTCCTAACGACTGCCCTCCATGCTCATTTAGCTGAAGCATTAAGGCGGGGCGGGAGGATGGAAACCTTACCGACTTAATTTGCTGCTTCCAGTCCAAAATTCTCCACGGCTAAACTACTGTATCTCTCCTGCCTCTCCTTCTCTCTCACTCGCTCTTTCTCTCCATTTCAGGGACAGAAACCATGCATGAAAAAAATGTAATTACTTCAATCCGTTGGCTTTGGCAGCGCCGCATAAATCCTTCCCAGTTAGAAGTGATAGCACTCCTTCATTTCTTCCCCGTTCCTCCCGCCCCTTGATTTCCCACCCGCTTCCGAGTCCTCCTGCTTGGGGGAGAATCAGCTGAACGCATGTCTCCCTGGTCATTCCAGCCAATTACCTTCCCCTCCCACAACGTTCACACAACATCAGTGTAACGGTAAGGGGCACTGTCAAAAACATCACAGTCATTTGATTCCACTGTATTTTGTGTGAGTTTTGTGTGTCACGGTGGGTGTGTGTGTCAGTGTGTGTGTGTCACTGTGGGCATGTGAGACGTGCTTACACACTCACAGCCCTCCGCTGGGTAATGAATGATAAAGGGACTCATTTTGAAAGGCGCTAATAATCAAGAGCAGTTTTCCTCCCCTCTCTCTCTCTCTCTCTGTCTCATTCCCTCTCCTCTTGTTAGAGACAAAGGGGTGTGTGTGCGCGTGAGTGCAAGCATGTGTGTGTGTGTGTGTGTGAATGTGTGAGACAGTATAACGTCTCTCGTCAGAACGCAGACACTGGTTAAATGACCTATTTGTCGACGGATCAAAGCAATTCTCCTCATTACTGAAAACTTGTCTGAGTAATAAGGAGATCTTATCAGTGAGCTGAGCTCCCCTCTGCCTGGCAAAACTGATTCAAATGAGAAACTATCGTGCTGCCGGCTCTCCAGGGAAAACAAGGGAGAGGAAAGGGGAGGAGGAGGAATAATAGAGAGGAGGAATAGGATAGAGGAGTGATGCTCTCTGTACTGCTGCTGGGTGCAGAGAGGACGGGGGAAATCAGCTCCTAGATGTTCCTGCGACATTTCCATTTCTATCGTATTTGCACAGCGTTGTTTTACTAATGCTCAGTATAAAACAATGTAATTATTATAGTATTGTATCATCTTTCCTGCTCTCACTTAAAATAGACCTACTTTACTTTTTATAATAATCGTTTATATATTTTGTATGGAGAAAGACTGAAACACATTGAATCCATGACCTTATGAATGAACACTATATCTAATCCAGGTGTGGTATTTCTCCTGTCTGTGTATTAATGATAGGGCAAAATGTAGATTTCCGCCTAAATAGACATACCCAAAAGTAATTATTTTTCATGAGATGGCCATAAACAATAACTGGAAATGCTGCATCGTTTTTAGAAAGTTCTGGAACTCACCTTTCTGGTAAAAAAAAATGTTATAATTTGCTGAGGTGTACACCTTTTTGAGGGCACAAGCTCAAGTACATTGTAAAAATATTATGAGAATATGAAAAAACATATATAAATGTTTACTATTCAACAAAAGTGGGGCAATAGGGCTTGAAATTACTGCTAATATAGTTAGAATGCATTTCAATCAAATTATAAACGACTTACTATAAGATTTCACCTTTCTTATAAATGTCAAATAAATGATCATACTTAGTGACAATACAATATTGTCACCATTTCATATAACTGATGACAGACTTTTCAACTAAATGTCCTCTGAGCAGCGCTGAGTCACCATTCAAAGACGTTACAACTTCAGCTTTAAGCACAAAGTGATTTCGTCCGTCTGTGACCAAGAGAAAGTAGTCTTGTTTTAATTCTACAAATTAGTTATATCTTTTTTCCTCTTGACAGCTATAAATCAATCTGAAAAGACCACTTTTTCAAATGTGACACGATGCTTGACATGCAAATAATCGATTTCATGTGTCGGTGAAACTGCGCTTGCAATAGCGACATACGAATCGGGACAACTAGCGGTTTTAGGGAGTGTAAGGCAATTGATGTTGTGCCGTTCAAAGAGCTTGCTGTACACAGAAATATCGTTCGGAACCGTTCCAAGAATCACTTAACATCTAAGAGGTTTTATGGGCTGAGCTAGTGCTAGAGGAGATGACAGCTTGGACTCCTGAGGAGAATTCGCCCTGGGGGTTTAGCGTTGGCTAGCTAGCTCCTGCAGGGTTTAGCGCTGTTGTTCGAAACTAAAGCTCACGGAGCACCGGACGTCTCTGTTTCATGTGATAGGAGTGCATTCAGAGCACAGGATTGTAGCACTGTGTGCGTTTGTACCCAGTAGAGCCCTTCTTAGCGTAGCTCAGCCCACACAATACTCACCATGGCAGATTGAGAGAGAAGGAGAGAGACGTAAACATATAGCGCTTTTAAGAAAGTTCACACACCCCTTGACTTTTTTCCACATTTTGTCAGGGCAAATAAACAGTGCCTTTGGAAAGTATTCGGACTACTTGACTTTTTCCCACATTTTGTTAGGTTACAGCCTTTTTCTAAAATGGATTCAACTGTTTTTTCCCCTCATCAAATACACAATACCCCATAATGACAAAGCAGAAATACCCCAATACCCCATAATGACAAAGCAGAAACTGATATTTGTTGAAGCACATATGGCAGCAGCGATCATAGCCTCAAGTCTTCTAGGGTATAATGCTACAAGCTTGGCACAACTGTATTTGGGGAGTTTCTCCCATTCATCTCTGCAGATCCTCTCAAGCTCTGTAAGGTTGGATGGTGAGCATTGCTGCGATTTTCAGTTCTCTCCAGAGATGTTTGATCGAGTTCAAGTCCGGGCTCTGGCTGGGCCACTCAAGGACATTCAAAGATTTGTCCCGAAGTCACTCCTGCGTTGTCTTGGCTGTCTGCTTAGGGTCGTTGTCCTGTTGGAAGGTTGAACCTTCGCTGCAGTCTGAGGTCCTGAGCGCTCTGGAGCAAGTTTTTATCAAGGATCTCTCTGTACTTTGCTTCGTTCCTCTTTGCCTCGATCCTGACTAGTTTCCAAGTTCCTGCTGCTGAAAAACATCCCCACAACATGATGCTGCCACCACCATGCTTTATTGTAGAGATGGTGTCAGGTTTCCTCCAGATGTGACGCTTGGCAATCAGGCCAAAGAGTTAAATCTTTGTTTCATCAGACCAGAGAATCTTGTTTCTCATGGTCGGAGAGTCTATAGGTGCCTTTTGGCAAACTCCAAGCGGGCTGTCATGTGCCTTTTACTGAGGAGTGGCTTCAGTCTGGCCACTCTACCATAAAGGCCTGATTGGTGGAGTGCTGCAAAGATGGATGTCCTTCTGGAAGGTTCTCCCTTCTCCACAGAGGAACTCTAGAGCTCTGTCAGAGTGACCATCGGGTTCTTGGTCACCTCCCTGACCAAGGCCCTTCTCCCCCAATTGCTCAGTTTGGCCGGGCGGCCAGCTCTAGGAAGAGTCTTGATGGTGACAAACTTCTTCCAATTAAGAATGATGGAGGCCACTGTGTTCTTGGGGACCTGTCCTGGAGCTCTACGGACAATTCCTTCGACCTCATGACCTCATGGTTTTTGCTCTGACATGCACTGTCAACTGTGGGACCTCAATTCAATTTACCACAGGTGGACTCCAATCAAGTTGAAGAAACATCTCAAGGATGATCAATGGAAACAGGATGCACCTGAGCTCAAAGTCTCATAGCATAGGGTCTGAATATTTATGTAAATATGGTATTTCTGTTTTTATTTTTGATACATTTGCAAACAATTAAACATCCTGTGCTTTGAATGCACTCCTATCACAAAAATGTCTAAAAACATATTTTTACTTTGCCACTATGGGGTATTGTGTGTAGAAAAAACATATACTTAATCCATTTTGAATTTAGGCTGTAACAAAACAACATGTGGAATAAGTCAAAGGATATACTTTCAGAAGGCACTGTACGTACTGTAGTAGGTACCGTAATTTCCGGACTATTAAGCGCACCTGAATATAAGCCGCACACACTGAATTAAAAAAAAAATATTATTTTGAACATAAATAAGCCGCACATGTCTATAAGCCGCAGGTGCCTACCCGTACATTGAAACAAATAAACTTTACACAGGCTTTAACAAAACACGGCTTGTAACAAAAATAAATAGACTTTAACGAAACACGGCTTGTAACAAAAATAAATAGGCTTTAACGAAGCACGGCTTGTAACAAACAAAAAAATAATTAGCAGTAAACAGTAGCCTACCAAGAAAGTCATTGGTCACTATCTTCCTTCTCCTGTGCACTGAAACCATCTCCTTCGGTGTCGGAGTTGAATAACCTCAGAATTGCTCCATCCGATATTGGATCGTTTTCATTGTCGCTCTCGTCACTTTCATCCGGAGGCAAATCCCCCGCTGAGCCCTCTTCAACAGGCAGCAGTCCAGCCTTTCGAAACCCGTTGATGATAGTGGATTTTTTGACAATGCTCCACGCTGTCAGGACCCACTGGCAGACTTGACCATAAGTTGCTCTTCGCATGCGGCCCGTTTTAGTGAAGGATTTCTCCCACTTGTCATCCAAGCCTCCCACTGAACACGGAGCGCCACCTTAAATGCACGATTTACACTGATGTCGAGTGGCTGCAAATACTTTGTTGTGCCCCCAGGAATCAGGGTGACAAAATGACTACCGTAATCAGAATGATGGGAAGTTTGAGAGCGCTCGATTTAATCTAAACAGTAAACAAAAAAGTTGTTTGACCTTAACCCGTTCGGCAATTTCATTGGTCTAATGAAAGCTTCATGCCGCCAAAAAACTGAGCACGTCACAGAATGGTTAAAAAAAAAAAAAAAAAAAATTTAAAGCGGGAAAAATCCATATATTAGCCGCGTCATTGTTTAAGCCGCGAGGTTCAAAGCCTGGGAAAAAAGTAGTGGCTTATAGTCCGGAAATTACGGTAGTTACTGTACACGATATGTATCTCCCCTCAACAATTGCAGACGCGAGCACACACACACTTTTTTATTAACTAGGCAAGTCAGATAAAAACAAATTCTTATTGACAATGACGGCCTACCCCAGCCAAACCCTAATCCGGACGACGCTGGGCCAATTGTGTGCCGCCCTATGGGAACATACGCATGGACAAGTACACACAAGCACACAACGACACACACCAGAAAGTAAAGGGGAAATGAAAAGCCAGTTGGAGACTGGGAGAAGTCAAACTTCACTGCATATCAATGAGACGTGTGTTCTGTTTTAGAGAGGGAGGTTGTGATGTATACTGCTGTCTGAACCACTGGAGATCACACTGGCACCTGGGGTCATGACCCCAGCTAAACCCTCTCCCATTGGACAAGATCTGTCCAACATTCACTAAATGTCAGAGTCCTACTAACTAAACAGTGCTACAGACAAGTCATAACATGACTGGTGCATTTGATCCAGACATATTCCACTACCACTATTGCCTGGTAATACAGAACACACAATATATTGCCAGAGTCGCCTGCAACGCCCCAAGAACAACATTGCCATCTACAGCCGGCATTGGCCAGGGAGTGGTTCCAACATTGGCCGTGTGTTATTGTTTGAGTTGAGGTTTGAAATGTGGGTGAATGAGCATGAACGTACTCACACGCTTGCGCGCATGCACACACACATAAAACCACACACAAAAACACACACTACAATAAAAAAAAATACACAATACAATAATATTGCCTTCTTTGCAATCCTCACAACCCAAAAAGCCATCTATGGAACAAAAAAGTGGATTAAATGACAAATGAAAAAGGAAAACTTATTTGGACTTAGAATTAGTTTACAGCTTTGTATATAATCTGTAAAAACCTCAAACTATTTAAAGGATTTTCTATAAAAGACCCCTTTTTGTGTGGGTAAATACTGTAAGAAAGGATAGATATTTTCAAAAGAAAAAGTTCAATTTCCTACTTTTATATGAGGACAAGTAAATATTTGTCAAATTATATTTAAACTTGTATCGACATGCAAAACATTTTTTTTTTGGGGGGGGGGGAGTAATCCTTTGGACAGTCTTAAAAAGCGGCGCTATTATGAAATGACACTCTCATGTCTATGTAATTTCTTTCTCTTTCTCAGTGCTTTGTGATGTTTTAGGGTCTCCCAAGAACAAGGAGAAAGACAGTATTCAGGAAAGAAGAAGTGGAGATGCAGTTGCCTTGGTACTACAACCTACAGTTAGTCCTGATGTACACATACACATTATCTGGCCTGTCATAACTGTGACAATTAGGGACTGTGGTCTGCCTGGGGTTCAAAGGGACTGACATTAAACCACAAAGAATCAGGATCTGCAGCACGCCAAAAACACATATGCACATGTGTGCGCACGCACACACACGCTCACAAGAAACTGCTAGGTATCTACCTATCTCTACACTAAAGCAGCAGAAACAGAGTAAAGCCCAACAAGCAGGTGGAGTTACAGATATTATCATTTTTGGGACACTGTAAAGTCCATGGAGAATAAGAGCACCTCCTCCCAGCTGCCCACTGCACTGAGGCTAGGAAACACAGTCACCACTGATAAATCTACGATAATCGATCATTTCAATAAGCATTTTAATACGGCTGGCCATGCTTTCCACCTGGCTACCCCTACCCGGGCCAACAGCTCTGCACCCCCTGCAGCAACTTGCCCAAGCCCCCCCCCCCCCCCCCCCCCCCCCACTTCTCCTTCACCGAAATCCAGTCAGCTGATGTTCTGAAAGAGCTGCAAAATCTGGATCCCTACAAATCAGCTGGGCTAGATAATCTGGACCCTCTCTTTCTAAAATTATCCACCGAAATTGTTGCAACCCCTATTACTAGCCTGTTCAACCTATCTTTCGTATCGTCTGAGATCCCCAAAGATTGGAAAGCTGCCGCGGTCACCCCCTCTTCAAAGGGGGAGACACTCTAGACCCAAACTGTTATAGACCTATATCCATCCTGCCCTGCCTTTCTAAAATCGAAAGCCAAGTTAACAAACCATTTCAAATCCCACCGAGCTGGTCATGGGTGCACCTCAGCCACGCTCAAGGTATCATAACCGTCATCGATAAAAGACAGCACTGTGCCGCTGTCGTCATCAACCTTGCCAAGGCTTTCGACTCTGTCAAATCACTGCCGGCAGATTCAATAGCCTTGGTTTGTCAAATGACTGCCTCGCCTGGTTCATCAACTACTTTTCAGATAAAGTTCAGTGTGTCAAATCGGAGGGCCTGTTGTCCGGACCTCTGGCAGTCTCAATGGGGGTGCCACAGGGTTCAATTCTCAGGCCGACTCTTTTCTCTGTATTAATCAATGATGTCGCTCTTGCTGCTGGTGATTCTCTGAATCACCTCTACGCAGACGACACCATACTGTGTCATTTGGCCCTTCTTTGGACACTGTGTTAACAAACCTCCAAACGAGCTTCAACGCCATACAACACTCCTTCCGTGGCCTCCAACTGCTTTTAAATGCTAGTAAATCTAAATGCATGCACTTCAACCAATTGCTGCCCGCACCCGCCCGCACGACTAGCATCACTACTCTGGACGGTTCTGACTTAGAATATGTGGACAACGACAAATACCTAGGTGTGTGGTTAGACTGTAAATTCTCCTTCCAGACTCACATTAAGCATCTCCAATCCAAAATTAAATCTAGAGTCGGCTTCCTATTTCGCAACAAAGCCTCCTTCGCTGCCAAACATACCCTCGTAAAACTGACTATCCTACCGATCCTTGACTTCGGCGATGTCATTTACAAAATAGCCTCCAACACTCTACTCAGCAAACTGGATGTAGTCTATCACAGTGCCATCCATTTTGTTACCAAAGCCCCATACACTACCCACCACTGTGACCTGTATGCTCTCGTTGGCTGGCCATCGCTACATATTCGTTGCCAAACCCACTTGCTCCAGATCATCTATTCGTTTTTGCTAGGTAAAGCACTGCCTTATCTCAGCTCGCTGGTCACCATAGCAACACCCACCCGTAGCACGCGCTCCAGCAGGTATATTTTATTGATTATCCCCAAAGCCAACACCTCCTTTGGCCGCCTTTCCTTCCAGTACTCTGCTGCCAATGACTGGAACGAATTGCAAAAATCACTGAAGCTGGAGACTTATATCTTCCTCTCTCTTATATCTTCCTTTAAGCATCAGCTGTCAGAGCAGCTTTCCGATCACTGTACCTGTACACAGCCAATCTGTAAATAGCACACCCAACTACCTCATCCCCATATTGTTATTTATCTTCTTGGTCTTTTGCACCCCAGTATCTCTACTTGCACATCATCATCTGCACATCTATCACTCCAGTGTTAATGCAAAATTGTAATTATTTCACCTCTATGGCCTCTTTATTGCCTTACCTCCCTTATCTTCTACATTTGCGCACACTGTACATAGATTTTGTTTCTATTGTGTTATTGACTGTACATTTGTTTATGTGTAACTCTGTGTTGTTGTTTTTGTCGCACTGCTTTGCTTGATCTTGGCCAGGTCGCATTTGTAAATGAGAACTTGTTCTCAACAGGCCTAACTGGTTAAATAAAGGTGAAATAAAATGTAAAGAGATCCATCAGGTCACTGCAACCAGAGAGGCGAGAGAGTGGCAATGGCATGTTGCTAGTTCCCGCAGATAAACAAACAGTTATAACCACACACACGCGCACACACACACACACACACACAAGCATGTGTGTGATATAGACTAATATGTGGCCTGTGTGTGGGCTCTGGGTGAGGAGGGCGAGAGCAATACAATACCCTTCTCTCTATTAGTGAAAGGAACTAATTAATGGGTGTTAAGCAGGGAATGACTTTTCCAATTATTGCCTTAGCGGGACACAGTGGTTAAAGGAGCCTGGTACTGAATAGTAGAGGCTTATGGTAAATTAGGAAGCCTATTCTCCCTGTAGGTAACAATGGTCTGACTCTCCTCATTCTCTCTCCTCTGCTCTGGGAGGGAAGAATGGAGAGAACGCAGCCATTATAATGGCGGAGAAAGCAATGTTTCTTTCTCTATTTCTCTCTCTTTCCCTCTCTTTCTGTCTCGTTGATTATATAGGATTGATTGAATTGTGAAATCAGAGAGGGATGGATGCATGAATGAGTTTCTTAGCTGCTCCTAGAGGCTTTTCACAAGCTGACTCTTTCAGGGCGGAGATAGACAGAGGGGTGAATGTGTGGCTACTGCACTTTCCTCACCATTTAGCCCCCCCCACCCATTCCCCCACTCCATCCACTCTTCTCTCCCTCCTCTTTCTTCATCCACTCCCTCCCTCCACTCATACTCGGAGTCCATCAGGCCGCAGTGAGGAGGAGGAATGCAGAGTAGAGAGAAAATGGGGACAGAACGAGTGAGAGGGGAAAAGGAAGTGGGAGGGGTGAAGACACTGCATCAGCAGAATCCTACAGTGTGCCTTAACTGGCTGGCCACTGAACAATAGAAATGTAGCCAGGGGTATACTGTGCCTTGATTGGAGCTTGTGGAGACACTAACCTGGCTAGAGAAGTGATTATAGAGGGGAAGGCCAACATACAGTGCATTCAGAAAGTATTCACACCCCTTGACTGTTTTCACATTTTGTTGAGTTACTGCCTTATTCTAATAAAATCGTTTTTTCCCCTCATCAATCTACACACAATACTCCATAATAACAAAGCCAAAAACTGTTTTTTAGAAAACTGAAATATCACATTTACATAAGTATTCAGACCCTGCACTCAGTACTTTGTTGAAGCACCTTTGGCAGCAATTACAGACTTGAGTATTCTTGGGTATGACGCTACAAGCTTGGCACACTTGTATTTGGGGAGTTACTCCCATTCTTCTCTGCAGATCCTCAGATGTGTTCCTTTCCAATTTACGTTCAATCAATTGAATTTACCACAGGTGGACTCCAATCAAATTGTAGAAACATCTCAAGGATGATCAATGGAAACAGGATGCACCTGAGCTTAATTTCGAGTCTCATAGCAAAGGGTCTGAATAATTATGTAAATAAGATATCTGTTTTTTACTTGTAATAAATTAGCGAGAGAAAAAAAAGGCATGGTAGTGGCAGCATCATGTTGTGGGGATGTTTTTCAGCTGCAGGGACTTAGAGACTAGTCAGGATTGAAGCAAAGAGGAACGGAGCAAAGTACAGAGAGATCCTTGATAAAAACTTGCTCCAGAGCGCACAGGACTTCAGACTGCGCGAAGGTTCAACATTCCAACAGGACAATGACCCAAAGCACACAGCCAAGACAATGTGGGAGTGACTTCAGGACAAATCTTTGAATATCCATGAGTGGCCCAGCCAGAGCCCGGACTTGAACCCGATCAAATATCTCTGGAGAGAACTGAAAATAGGACCAATGCTCACCATCCAACCTGACAGAGCTTGAGAGGATCTGCAGAGAATAATGGGCGGGGCGGCAGGTAGCCTAGTGGTTAGAGCGTTGGACTAGTAATCGAAAGGTTGCAAGATCGAATCCCCGAGCTGCTGACAAAGTAAAAATCTGTCATTCTGCCCCTGAACAAGGCAGTTAACCCACTGTTCCTAGGCTGTCATTGAAAATAAGAATTTGTTCTTAAATGACTTGCCTAGTTAAATAAAGGTAAAATAAAAATACACAAGAAGACTAGAGACTATAATCACTGCTGCTAAAGGTGCTTCAACAAAGTACTTAGTAAAGAGTCTGAATACTTATTTAGATGTGTTTTTCCCCTTTTTTATTTTGAATAAATGTGCAAAAAATTCTACAAATCTGTTTCTGCTTTGTCATTATGGGGTATTGTGTGTAGGATGAGGGGGGGGGGGAAACGATTTAATCAATTTTAGAATGAGGCTGTAACGTAACAAAATGTGGAAAAAGGGAAGGGGCCATGTCTATACGATACTCTACGGATACACAAATATAATCAATGTATCTCACAGACATACCCTCTCACACAATTAAATCAAATATTCCTCAGTCCTCTCCCACATCTAATTCATCTGGTATAATTTCCTACATGTATAATCCTTTCCTTTATAATTCAGCCTGTTGCTCTTCCTCTTTTTCCCACAGACAGACACAGATGGCTATAAGGACAGCAGGAGGCTCTCTTTCCAGCCCACAGGAGGAAACACCTTTGGAATCTCACCTGGTAAACAGATGTCTAAGGAGCAGCCGGCTGAGGATGGAGGGATGGACGTATAGTGGGAGGAGAGGAAAAGACGAGGGGAGAGCAGAGGAGGAGGGGGCATTCATGTTTGATGTCGAACTGGATGTCTGACAAAACAAACCTCTTCCAGCCAAGGCCTGTCCATGCCAAGCAAGCTGGTGAGAGGCTGGACCTGTGGTGTCGTATGGTGGGAGCGCACACACATAAATACACAAGAGCATGCACGCACACACACACACACACACACACACACACACACACACACACACACACACACACACACACACACACACACACACACACACACACACACACACACACACACACACACACACACACACACACACACACACACACACACAGAGAGTCCAACCACAGCGCCTCAGCCAGTCTGTCTGTGTTTCTCAGGATGTTCTGGCTCAGACTAACCCAGGGAGGGAGTCTGTTTGGCCAACTATCTCAGCCTGGGAGTCCAGCTGTCAGTTTGACAAATAAACCACACTGTAGATTGAGGGGGAGAGAGGTATGTGTGTGTGTGTTGGTGTGTGTGTGCGCGTGCGTGTGTGGTTCGGATTGGACTCAGATGATGATGAGTGTAGGTAGGAGGCTGTTATATCCTGACACTCCTCTTCCTGATTGAAATGAACCAGACATCATCAAAGAAATGTGCCCGTGCCAATGTGGGGTAGCCACTGTGTGTCTGGTATTACCTAGCCTGTTCCACTAAACCAGTGGGCAAAGCAGATGAAAACCTTATGGTCAAACCAGGACCCAGCCAGTTTGACTGGCAACTAATAGCATGTCATTCTCAACTGCATATGGATCAAAACCTAACATTACATTAACATTTTAGTCATTTAGCAGACACTCTTATCCAGAGCGACTTACAGTAGTGAATGCATACATTTAATTTCATGCATTTTTTATTATTTTTTTTGTTTTTGTACTGGCCCCCTGTGGGAATCGAACACACAACCCTGGCGTGGCACACACCATGCTGGCGTTGCAAACACCATGCTCTACCAACTGAGCCACAGGGAAGACATGTACTGTAACATGTACTTTACTGTATGGCCCCACTGAACCATATCTAAGAGAAGTCCTCTAGGAACCCTGGTATTATATTATCAAGAGCTGTGGAGAAAACTGTAAAGATCTCTCTCTCTCTCTCTCTCTCTCTCTCTAGGTTGGAGTTTATGAACAACGTGGGATATTAAAACCCTTTATAGTATGTTGGAGGAAATGTTATTTTCCAGTGGGAATGAAAACACAATAAAAACATGGGCAATAACGTGACGATCTGTGAGGATGTTTCTATAAGTCAGAGGCAATGAGGAAGCTACCAAGTTAAGGGACTTGGGTGTAAAAACCTAGCTGTTTTTTAAAAATCTGCTATTAAACTGTTTATCTGAGGAGCAAGATAGAAGTCTCAGGATGCTGAGAAGTGTTCATGGAGCTGTAGTGTTTTCACCGCACGTAAACCTAGCAAAAGAAACGATCAAAGATCATTCGTAAAAATCCAAATAACTTCACAGATCTTCATTGTAAAGGGTTTAAACACCGTTTCCCATGCCCGTTCAATGAACCATAAACAATGAATGAACACATGCACCTGTGGAACGGTCGTTAAGACACTAACAGCTTACAGACGGTAGGCAGTTAAGGTCACAGTTATGAAAACTTAGGACACGAAAGAGGCCTTTCTACTGACTATGAAAAACACCAAAAGAAGGATGCCCAGTGTCCCTGCTCATCTGCGTGAACGTGCCTTAGGCATGCTGCAAGGAGGCATGAGGACGGCAGATGTGGCCAGGGCAATAAATTGCAATGTCCGTACTGTGAGATACCTAAGACAGTTCTACAGGGAGACAGGACGGACAGCTGATCGTCCTCGCAGTGACAGACCACGTGTAACCAGGAACGCACAATCCCTCCATCAGTACTCAGACTGTCCGCAAAAGACTGAGAGAGGCTGGACTGAGGGCTTGTAAGCATGTTGTAAGGCAGGTCCTCATCAGACATCACCGGCAACAACGTCGCCTATGGGCACAAACCCACTGTCGCTGGACTAGACAGGACTGGCAAAAAGTGCTCTTCACTGACGAGTCGCGGTTTTGTCTCACCAGGGGTGATGGTCGGATTCTGCGTTTATCATCGAAGGAATGAGAGTTACACCGAGGCCTGTACTCTGGAGCGGGATCGATTTGGAGGTGGAGGGTCCGTCATGGTCTGGGGCGGTGTGTCACAGCATCATCGGACTGAGCTTGTTGTCATTGCAGGCAATCTCAACACTGTGTGTTACAGGGAAGACATCCTCCTCCCTCATGTGGTACCCTTCCTGCAGGCTCATCCTGACATGACCCTCCAGCATGACAATGCCACCAGCCATACTGATCGTTCTGTGAGTGATTTCCTGCAAGACAGGAATGTCAGTGTTCTCCCATGGCCAGCGAAGAGCCAGATCTCAATCCCATTGAGCACGTCTGGGACCTGTTGGATCAGAGGGTAAGGTATGCGCCATTCCCCCCATAAATGTCCGGGAACTGGCAGGTGCCTTGGTGGAAGAGTGGGGTAACATCTCACAGCAAGAACTGGCAAATCTGGTGCAGTCCATGAGAAGGAGATGCACTGCAGTACTTAATGCAGCTGGTGGCCACACCAGATACTGACTGTTACTTTTGATTTTGACCCCCCTTTTGTTCAGGGACACATTATTCAATTTCTGTTAGTCACATGTCTGTGGAACTTGTTCAGTTTATGTCTCAGTTGTTGAATCTTGTTATGTTCATACAAATATTTACACGTTAAGTTTGCTGAAAATAAACAGTTGGCAGTGAGAGGACGTTTCTTTTTTGGCCGAGATTATATAAATAACAATTATGCACACAAGCACACAAACTCATACAGACGCACACATGCACAGATTCTTAATTTGTAAAACGAAAACTATAATGAAAATAACGAGTGATAACGACTGATTCTCATTTGTGTGCATACAGCGGAGGCCTTAGCAGTTGTAGTGTAATTGTGTGTGTGCGTGCATGTACATATGTTCATGCCTGCATGCGTGTGGTGGAGATTTTACCAGCGGGAATAACATAAAACCATTACCCCGATGACAGTATCCATTATATTTACATGAACAGATTCTGACGGAGGGCTTTCATTCTACATGACAAACTAAATAGGATCAGATTTTTTCTGGTACAGGCCTTGATTTAGACGTGCTTCCCATTTTACCTCGAGGAAAGAATGAGCGAAAGAGGGAGAAATGGAAAAATACAAGCACATTAAGTAAGATTCGAATTTTACATCACATGACCTGCATCCAAAAGCGCTCCAATTCAATTCAACCTCAGGCCTAGGGGACTTTTTCCGTCGCAATTACTATTTTCTTCCATTCTCCCCTAAATGCCTTTTTTTGTGTTGAATCTGATTTTTGTCTGTTGAGCTCCTGCCTCTGGGAACCATGGCAGCATTACCAAGAAGGAAAGAAACTCCATTGAAATATAAATATTCATGGGCGTTATATATACTGTATCTGCATATCTAGGGCCTATCTATTGATCTACATACAATAGCCACATACTAAAAGGTATGTCCATTCAACTTAAAGGGATACTTCGGGATTTTGGCAATGAGGCATGCTAGCAGATACCCATAGACTTCCAGTCATTGAGTTAACGCTAGTTAGCATTGGCTCACAAAACTACATTTAACTTCCTTCATACTGGACACAGAGACATAAAAATGTTATCCACAAGTTCATCTGAATCTGGGGAAGCAGATAAAGGGGCTCATTGCCAAATTCCCGAAGTATCCCTTTAAGTTGAATGAACATGTCTTGTAGTACAGTATGTGGCTATCTTAGGTAGATTGATAAACACATTCCACCGTTTACCTCTAATTATGACTGAATTAACCCTCAGCAGTGCTCACACAAAACAAGCTCAGCAGACATAAACAATGTTATCTTCTTATTTAGACAAGAATATAGAATAAACGCTGACGTCATATTCTTGCCAGTTCCATAGAATGTGTCCTTCTCCATGTAACATGTGTTTGCCTGTCCGTGGACCCAGGCTATGTACACACACCCATCCCCATTGATCCCCTGCTGATTTTGTACGTTTGCCCACTGACAAAGAAATGTTCAGTCTATAATTTTAATGGTAGGTTTATTTGAACAGTGAGAGACAGAATAACAACAAAAAAATCCAGAAAAACGCATGTCAAAAATGTTATAAATTGATTTGCGGAAAATAAGGGAGGGAAATAAATGAGGGAAATAAGTATTCGACCCCTCTGCAAAACATGACTTAGTACTTGGTGGCAAAACCCTTCTTGGCAATCACAAAGGTCAGACGTTTCTTGTAGTTGGCCACCAGGTTTGCACACATCTCAGGAGGGATTTTGCAAATCTTCTCCAAGTCATTAAGGTTTCGAGGCTGACGTTTGGCAACTCGAACCTTCAGCTCCCTCCACAGATTTTCTATGGGATTAAGGTCTGGAGACTGGCTAGGCCACTCCAGGACCTTAATGTGCTTCTTCTTGAGCCACTCCTTTGTTGCCTTGGCCGTGTGTTTTGGGTCATTGTCATGCTGGAATACCCATCCACGACCCATTTTCAATGCCCTGGCTGAGGGAAGGAGGTTCTCACCCAAGATTTGATGATACATGGCCCCGTCCATCGTCCCTTTGATGCGGTGAAGTTGTCCTGTCCCCTTAGCAGAAAAACACCCCAAAGCATAATGTTTCCACCTCCATGTTTGACGGTGGGGATGGTGTTCTTGGGGTCATAGGCAGCATTCCTCCTCCTCCAAACACGGCGACTTGAGTTGATGCCAAAGAGCTCCATTTTGGTCTCATCTGACCACAACACCTCCACCCAGTTGTCCTCTGAATCATTCAGATGTTCATTGGCAAACTTCAGACGGGCATGTATATGTGCTTTCTTGAGCAGGGGGACCTTGCGGGCACTGCAGGATTTCAGTCCTTCACGGCGTAGTGTGTTACCAATTGTTTTCTTGGTGACTATGGTCCCAGCTGCCTTGAGATCATTGACAAGATCCTCCCGTGTAGTTCTGGGCTGATTCCTCACCGTTCTCATGATCATTGCAACTCCACGAGGTGAGATCTTGCATGGAGCCCCAGGCCGAGGGAGATTGACAGTTCTTTTGTGTTTCTTCCATTTGCGAATAATTTCACCAACTATTGTCACCTTCTCACCAAGCTGCTTGGCGATGGTCTTGTAGCCCATTCCAGCCTTGTGTAGGTCTACAATCTTGTCCCTGACATCCTTGGAGAGCTCTTTGGTCTTGGCCATGGTGGAGAGTTTGGAATTTGATTGATTGATTGCTTCTGTGGACAGGTGTCTTTTATACTGGTAACAAGCTGAGATTAGGAGCACTCCCTTTAAGAGTGTGCTCCTAATCTCAGCTCGTTACCTGTATAAAAGACACCTGGGAGCCAGAAATCTTTCTGATTGAGAGGGGGTCAAATACTTATTTCCCTCATTAAAATGTAAATCAATTTATAGCGTTTTTCTGGATTTTTTTGTTGTTATTCTGTCTCTCACTGTTGAAATAAACCTACCATTAAAATTATAGACTGCTCATTTCTTTGTCAGTGGGCAAATGTACAAAATCAGCAGGGGGTCAAATACTTTTTTCCCTCACTGTATATAACGACCATTAATATTTATATTTCAATGGCGTTCCTTTCCTTCTCAGTAATGCTGCCCACCACACACACAGACACTTCTTCTTTCTACTGGGTCCTGTGTGTCTCACTTCACTGTATCTCGTCATTTACGTCTCTCTCGCCATCTCTTCTATTCCAGAGTGTATTGAACCTTCTCTGTCTCTACTGTATCTCACTACACTCTGTGTCCTGCTGCTCAACCACATGGTCTCCCTGTCCAGAGTGCATGGGTCCAGACGCCCGTTTGTTAAGCTGTTATTTATCTCTTCCATAAACTGCCTCTCATCTCCTATTAAAGCACCAGGCCTGCTGCCCTTGACCCACACGTAACTCTTGTGTCTTTTGGGGTAATGATTTACTGCTTCATTTTGTGTTCCCTGGACTCTGGGGATAGATGGCGTGATTCAGCTTGATGTGAGGTGAGGCTACAAGGGGGCGGGAGGGCAGTGAAATCACCGGTCTGGGGATGGGTGTGTACCTAGTCTGGATCCACGGAGAGACATTTTTTTGTTTTTACAGGGAGAAGGACACATTCTATGGAACTGGCAAGAATGTGACGTCAGTATTATATTCTATTTTCTTCTCTAATACGAGAATAACATTGTTTATGTCTGATGAGATAGTTTTGTGTGAGCACTTATGAGGGTTAATTCCATCATAATTAGAGGTAAACAGTGGAATGTCTTGCCTCGACAAACACTTTAGCAAAATGCCGACTTGATGTTTGTTTTCCTGTCAATAAAGCGGGATTGTAGGAGATTCCATTTCCTGGGGCTGATAAAAGTAATTACATTGATCAGTCTAATTTCATTAGAGCAAAGGAAATTAACTTTAAAAATCATGTATTATGAGAGAGAGAGAGAGAGCTGGGTACAGGAGGTGGGGGAGGCTGCGAGGGGATATTCAGACTTAGTACTCAATGTACCATGCTAAATCAGATCGCCATTGGCCAGACTACTTTTTCTCTTAAAACTGTCTTCTTCTTCTTCTTCTTCTCCCCCTCTCCAAGTGAGGCACCCACCTTCACACACTAACCTTTTTTTTTTTTTACTGTAAGTACCAGACCATCCAGTCACACTATCAAGATAATTGTCACATTTCCCTCTGAGTTACACCAACTGATCACCGACTGATCTGTCAAAGCAAACGTTAGAGGAAGCAGCAACCTCCATTCCACTGACTCAATTAGCCTTGCTCACCGTGTGAAGCACTTTCACATTCTCACTTTCTTCATCCCATTCTCTCTCTTCTAGTGTCATCATAATTCAAATATCAAAGACTGGGTCAGTCAGTCAGGAATGGACTCCTCTCAGAATGTAACCTCATTCTGATGATAGGATCAAGAGAGCTGGCTATTCTACATTATTCACAGTATGAATATTCAGTCTGTCTGAGTACCAGAACCCCTGGCATCCTAGAGACTTCTGCCAGAGCTCCTCTCGTCAGCCCCATGCACGTTTTCGCTTAACATTTAGACTGAGCAATAAGGAGAGCTGAAAAGGCCCATATTTCAACTGCCATGGGGAGACTAACACTAAATATCCGAATGTGTATTTAGTGAGGTGATTTACTCAGACTGGGAGAGCTTATGCTGGAAGAGAAACACAAGGAATTTGTAAGGAAAACATTCAAGGTGAATTCTTTACGAGATTAAATCAAACAAAGAGGTTGAGAAATGAGCCAAGATGTGTTATTGAATAACACAGGGAGCGAATGAATACGCTGACATTGCTCTTGGCCATTGCTCCGGCAGAGGAAAGATTCAAAGACAGAGGTCTCCTCTCCTCCTTTTCCTCCCGCATTCCCCTATCTTTTAAGAGGTTGTTTCTTCTCTTTCATGATCCCTCTGTTTCCCTCTGGCATGATGGACTCTGCCACTTCCTGGCTGGCTGGCTGTGTGTGTGTCTCCTCTCACACACAGACAGGCTATGTGGCTGCCATTAACAAGACTACAGGAGTCTACATTCCTCTACAGAGAGAGAGAGAGAGGGGGGGGGGGCAAAAAGAGTAAAAGCCTAAACATAACTCTTTAGTAAATATACCAAGGTACTGTACATGCATCACGATGTGTGTTAATACATTCACTGTTTTCTATTTTCACAGCCTGGACTTATTTGGCCAAGAAAATGAGTTCCGCACTATATCACATCCATAACGCATTCCATATGGCGAACACTGCAGTTTCCTCGTGACTGGGAATTGGATGGGCCTGCGATTCTTAAATATTCTCAACCCTTGGTTTCTCCCCTCCCGCGCGCTCTGTGGTGGACTGGCTCCACAAAACAAGATGGAGCCGTGTACTTGGCTCGAAGTTCGACATCTCATTGTTCCAGAATAAAAGACAAACGCAACCAAACAAAACCCAAACAACGTGCGTGCACAATGGCAGTGGCATGGGCACACGCACCACCTAGCTCCTTTGTTTTGTGGTATGTGTAGGATGAGCAGTATGTGTTGTGTGAACGCATGAGCATGTTTCTAAGTGTGTGAGAGAGGGAAAGAGGGAAAGAGAGAGAGACAGAAGGGGGGATTGGGAGAGAAAGAGAGAGAGAGAGAGAGAGAGAGAGGGAAAGCTGGAAAGGGAGAGAGAGCGAGACAGAGAGAGAGGAGGGAGGGAGAGATGAAGGGAGAGCGAGAGATGAAGGGAGAGCGAGAGATGAAGTGGGAGATCGGTGCGATGTTGGCACGGCCAGAGGAGGCAGAAGCCAGAAGGCTTCATTAGAACTGGGGGAAAAGGCCACGGATGCTAGGGCTCTGGGAAGTCTATCAGACCCAAACACAACCCTAGCCTTTAATCCCACTGGAGTCACACCCACACCCACCCACACCGACCCACACACACAACTCGCCTCCAAAACATCACAATCCTTTATGCTTTTTTCCCCTCTCCCTATTCCTCCCCTTCTTTTGTCTCTTTCTTTCTTCTGCTTGCTGTATTTGTTGTTGCTGCGTGTGTCAGTGGAGAACTGTAGTCATTCATCACTGGTAAATGTACGCTGAGGAGAAAGCAGACACCTCAGGGGGGGTTTCTCTCATCCCGTTCTGAAAACGCTGTATTGAACGAACTCCTGAGAGAAGGAGAAACTGGAGCAAAGGTGCTCTGGCAGGTACTGTGAGCACAGAGATGCACAGATGCACACACACCCACACACACAATAATTTACTAGTATGACTCATCTTAGCTACGAAGTGGGTGCAATTGCACAAAGAAACACAAGAGGACATTGATGTACAATCAAACTCCTGCACTGTAAGAAACAACAGTGTTGATTTGTATCATGTTTCAACTTCCACCATAAACATTACAACAACTGTCTGGTAGGTCTGACTCCGTAAGGCCTGAATTACAGGGCAATGAACGCACAACAGGGAAGAAATACATGTTCGCAACAACATTTTCCCTTTATTCCAAATCAATAAGGGACATAGAAAATGAACCACATGTACAAGATCATTCAACCTAATTGTAGGGCAACAAAGCACTCTTTCGGTGGCGCATCAGTCAATGTCATATCTACACTTTTAGAAAAAATCAGGTGCCGCCTAGAATTGAAAAGGGTTCTTCGGCTGTCCCCATAGGAGAACCATTTAATGGACCCTTTTTGGTTCCGGGCAGAACCCTCTTGGGTTCCATGTCGAACCCTTTCCACAGAGGATTCTACATGGAACCGAAAAGGGTTCTCCTTTTCGAACCCTTTTTCTAAGAGCGTACTGACGTTTATCCAGACTAACACACGGTTACAGTATTGCACTTTTCATGTAGCCTACCTTTGGCCAAATAATAGCCTAACCAACAATCAGGCAACACTATGGACGAAACGTTAAAATCCTGTTGCTGCAGGATTATTTTGCTGTTAGAATATGTGTCAAATTAAGATCCCACATCTGTAGGATGAAAGAGAAATGAATAGGACATAATGTAGACCACAGCGGGAAGAGGAGAAGTAGACCGAGCGAATGAGACTGTAGATAGAGAAGACCAGATAATGAAAGAGGAAATGGAGGAGAGCGAAAGGGGGAACAAAGGGATAGCGACAACGCTAGAGGATCTCTATTGAATTCTGGGGTTCCACGTGAATTCACAACCAACGCCGGGTGCTAAACATTCATATGGAGTATCAAGTACATTTTTGCCGTAGTTGAAACGCTTACATGGAAGCCTATAGTCTATTTTCACAGCGGCTCAATTAATCCTCCTAAACAAGCAGCACTGAGAAAGACCCTCAGGTATCCCATACCCATCATCATCTCAACCATATACAGTAAATATGCTATTCTTCCTGTCCCAAACCATACACATAGGCTGTTGATACATACAGTGAGTGTACAAAACATTAGGAACACCTTCCTAATTCTGAGTTGCACCCCCTTTTGCCTCAGAACAGACTCTACAAGGTGTTGAAAGTATTCCACAGGGATGCTGGCCCATGTTGACTCCAATAATTCTCACAGTTGTGTCAAGTTGGCTTGATGTCCTTTGGGTGGTGGACCATTCTTGATGCACACGGGAAACTGATGAACGTGAAAAACCCAGCAGCGCTGCAGTTCTTGACACACTCAAACCAGTGTGCCTGGCACCTACTACCATACCCCGTTCAAAGGCACTTAAATCTTTTGTTTTGCCCATTCACCCTCTGAATGGCACACATACACAATCCATGTCTCAAGGCTTAAAAATCCTTCTTTAACCTGTCTCCTCCCCTTCATCTACACTGGTGACATCAATAAGGGATCATAGCATCGATAAGGGATCACCTGGATTCACCTGGTCAGTCTGTCATGGAAAGAGCGGGTGTTCCTCATGTTTTTTACACTCAGTGTATAGTACTATAAGTCTGTTCTCTGGTTAAGTTTATTGTTTCACAGGGGGTGTTGTTGGCTTTCCGCTGACGCTGGTTGGTTGCGATCGGGGGGCCAGGTTGAGTCTTTATTTACCCGAGTGGGAAAAATCAATGCTTTTCTGCCGCATGAGAAGTGTGCGGATCAATAGAGGGTTTCAAAAACGCCTCGTTGTGAAATCGATGGCTCTTACATGCCATTGATGGCTGTTTGGCTGGGGAAGAAAGCAAATGACAAAGAACGCATGTTTATTGGAGGTATTACTGCCTCCCGCTCCTTTCTTCTTCTTGTAAGAAGGCTATCATGTTTCCATTGCCTTGTCTCTTTGTTGGTCTTTCTTCTTGCTGCTTGTTAAAGCTGTGTACCATTAAGCTCCATCTGATCTATGGAGGATACTGCAGTGGGAATGTCTTAACCACATTAACTCTAGTGAACTTTCTACGCGACATCTTTTTGAGTACGAACCCATTACACCTTTCGTTTGGGGAACTCTGAGTACAGACTCAAACAGACTCAGTAGCCAGTTGAGATAAAGGCCTAGGGCCTTTGTACAATAAAACTACAGATTACAGTCTACAGGCCCAGATATTTCAGCACTGAAGGCTACAAGGCTATATGTGTTGATACAGACACCCTAAAGGCTGTAGGTCTTTGTACTGTACAGTAGAACTGATGGCAACGGGCCTTGATAACCACACGCTGGAGGCTAAGGATCTTGATACAGTAGCAGCAGTCTCTGCACTGGGCTTCAGTCTCTCTGAGCTCTCTTACACTTCCCTGGCAATGAGTGCAACTAGTCTGGTCAATGTACCGCGTGTCAACTAGCACCTTACTCAACCAATCAACACTTCCCACGACCCCACTGACAGGGCCCAGGGTCTGGGGAAGACTCCTGGTTAGCAGCAGCGGCCTTGTCACCACACCTGTCCCATGCAGCGGTGGCCTGATCAAAGTGACATAGCCTGGTCTGACGGAGGGGTAGGGAGGGCTGCTGTCAGCCCTGTCTGTCCTGCTGACGGCCCCTCGGCCAGGGGAGGGGAGAGGAGGGCAGAGGATCGGTGGGATGGCGGGACTAGAGCTTCCCTCACATGTCACTCAGCTGGGCGGCGGATGACAGAACAGGCCATTAAGGCTTGGATTGGCTTCACAGGCCATTAGGCAAGGTAGGCATCACACAGTCAGCCTCACAGCCATGCCACACAGGGCACTGAGTAATGGTGAGGTAGGGCGAGAGGGAGGGGTAGGGAGGGAGAGAGTGGAAGAGGAAGTGAAAGGGGGAGGGGGAGAGGGAGGAAAGAGATAAATGTATACGTAAGCTTCAGAAAGCCACACATGGCAGAGCTCTGCAGACACACTCTTCTCTCCTCCACCACACAAAATCTGAAAGCTGTGTCTGTCCATTTGTCTGTCTCCGTGGTATTTATTCTCTCTCCCTCTCTCTCTCTCTCTCTCTCTCTCTCCAAACTCTAAAACACACCAACAGGCATGCACACACTCACATACATATACACACACTTGCTGACATACAGTCTTCATCAACAGCAAAAGGACTTTTCATGATAAGACATCTACAACTGACAACAGTAGTATCTCAGGCATAGTAGTAGAAAGCCATAGTATTTTATCTAGCGATGTACTCGAAACCTTCACTCTTCACTGGTCAAATAAAAGAGAGAACAATGAAATGCACTTACATGACATATACAAAAGTATGTGGACACCCCTTCAAATGAGTGGATTTGGCTATTTCAGCCACACCCGTTGTTGACAGGTGTATAAAAATCGAGCACACCGCCATGCAATCTCCAAAGACAAACATTGGCAGTAGAATGGCCCTACTGAAGAGCTCATTGGCTTTCAATGTGGCACTGTCATAAGATGCCACCTTTCCAACAAGTCAGTTCGTCAAATGTATGCCCTGCTAGAACACAAACCCACCACCGAGTGCTGAAGTGCGTTGCACATAAAAATTGTCTGTCCTCAGCTGCAACACTCACTACCAAGTTCCAAACTGCCTCTGGAAGCAACGTCAGCACAAGAACTGTTCGTCAGGAGCTTCATGAAATGGGTTTCCATGGCTGAGCAGCCGCACACAAGCCTAAGATCACCATGCGCAATGCCAAGCGTCGGCTGGAGTGGTATAAAGCTCATCACCATTAAACGAATCTGGGTTTGGTGGATGCCAGGAGAGCGCTACCATCCCCAATGCATATTGCCAACTGTAAAGTTTGGTGGAGGAGGAATAATGGTCTGGGGCTGTTTTCATGGTTCGGGCTAGGCCCCTTAGTTCCAGTGAAGGGAAATCTTAACGCTACAGCATACAATGACATTCTAGACGATTCTGTGCTTCCAACTTTGCTTCCACTGGATATCATAAGGTGAATGCACCAATTTGTAAGTCGCTCTGGATAAGAGCGTCTGCTAAATGACTTAAATGTTAAATGTTAAATGAGAAGGGCCTTCCTGTTTCAGCATGACAATGCCCCCGTACATAAAGCGAGGTCCATACAAAAACGGTTTGTCGAGATCAATGTGGAAGAACTTGACTGGCCTGCACAGAGCCCTGACCTCAACCCGATCTAATACCTTTGCGATGAATTGGAACGCTGACTGCAAGCCAGGCCTAATCGCCCAACATCAGTACCCGACCTCACTAATGCTCTTGTGGCTGAATGGAAGCCAGTCCCTGCAGCAATGTTCCAACATCTAGTGGGAAGCCTTCCCAGAAGAGTGGAGGCTGTTATAGCAGCAACTCCATATTAATGCCCATGATTTTGGAATGAGATGTTCGACAAGCAGGTGTCTACATACTTTTGGTCATGTAGTGTAACTGGATCGTCTACCCATGGAACCGGTCAAAAGCACAAAACGCACAAAGCAAAAACATCAAAGATAACGACATCAAAACCCCACAAAAATCTATCTGGCTCCTTGTTAAAATCTCTTCTTGGTACAGTGGAGCTCTCTGTATGGCCATAACTGCCCTCCAGTCATTATTAAAGAGAGAGATGGGACCCGAGTGGAGGCATCAGCACGCATCACTTCTCCCCTGCTCCTAAAAGTTTACTCCAAGCCCTCCACCAGCTCCTAGAGGGCCTATTTACAGCACAGGCGGTGGATTGTATTGGCTGCACGCTAACGCTTCCAAACACTCCTTTGATTCCCTCCCCTCCATCCCCCCCCCCCCCCCCCTCTTCTCGGGTTTTTACTGACCCCTGGACACATGAGAGCTGTCTCGCTGCAGTGGGGGCCCGGGGCGCTGACGAGAACAGCCGACCCTGCCAGGGAGAGATGGGACACATCTTGAAATACTCCTCCCATCCTTTCTAATAAAGGGAAAGAAACTTCTCTCCTCCTCCTTTCATTCCCAGTCTTTTTTTTGGGATCCCTTCAAGTTCCTCTGCAGGCTATCCCTTCGGACGGGATGAAAACAGGGTAAAAAAAACTAAGAAAGAAAATAAATGAAATAAAAAATGCTTCTTCGGCACAATTTAAACCCAAACGCAAAAGTTGCAAGGGTTCTGTAAACAGGAGGAAAAGCTGATGGCTAGATTTCTCAGATAAAAAGAGAGAGCGAGAGAGAGAGAGAGAGAGAGAGAGAGAGAGGAAAGAGGGAACAGAGGGATGTAAAAGCCAATAGGTTTTGTTCATTGGGAGTGATGTTTTTTGATGAACTATAGGGCCTGGGTTCCAGAGGTTTTTTGCCTGAGACATTGCACTACGTAGCGCTCGGCATAAGAACGCATTTACACAAGCGTTTATTTATTCATGTTATTTTCTTTTCCGTGCGGCTTGTACAATCTCGACCTCCAATCCCCTCTGTGTTTCTGTTTATATTCCATACTTTTTTTTTTTTTAAACGAGCAGTTTTGCTGAAATGTAATTTGTTTCGATGGTAGTCACTTGTGTTGTTCCCCGCTGCCGTAACTTGAATACTAAATGAGTGGAGCTCCGGTCAATAACGATGAAGCACCTCAGAGGCAGCAGACTGGTGGGCTAGAGCATATTTCTCCCAAGTTCACAGGACAGACATAAAAGATACGTGGTTTCGGCCAATGGGAACACATCATTGCGGGGTTGGTTTCTATCTGATCACGTGGATAATATCTTCCCAGTTCAAAACAACACGCTTTAGATCTGTGGTTTGTAGATGCCCCCAAACCATGGACTTATATAAAACATCGAGGGATTAAGTCTTGCCCTGGCTTTAGCCAGCTGAGGATATGGACTTTTTCTTACTTAATGTCACTCAAGGTTTTCCATTATACCAGGATCCAGACCAGGATTTTTACTTACAAGTCTGTGACAAATTACATTGTAAAAGGAGCTGTGCAAATATTATTAAAGTCAACTGAACTGAATTGCTGAATAAAGGGGACAATATAGTTATTTCAGTGAAAGCCCAGCAGACTAAAGAAAGACTTAGAGAGACGCCGCTTTTCGGTGTCTCTGGCGACAGAGCTCTCAGTCCAAGGGGAAAAGCTCTTAGCCCAATCAGTGTGGTTAGAATACCTGAGCACATTTTGCAGTTGTAATCGTATCACAGACACACAGCATAATCACATTCCATGCCTGACAACCAGGCATAATGAGGATGGGGGGGAGTAGGCACGAACCAGTAGAGAGAAACCTCTTTATGTTTCTCCTGTAGGACTTTCTACCATATTCGCTCTCACTCACAAGAACATTCAGTGGCCATTGCTTCTTAAATGGTTTTGACCACCCAAGGACTTGCTATGCAAACAGAGTAGAGGTCGACCGATTATGATTTTTCAACGCCGATACCGATTAATCGGTGACCAACAAAGGCCGATACCGATTAATCGGACGTTTTTTATTTTTTTTATTTGTAATAATGACAATTACAACAATACTGAATGAACACTTATTTTAACTTAATATAATAGATCAATAAAATCAATTTAGCCTCAAATAAATAATGAAACATGTTGAATTTGATTTAAATAATGCAAAAACAAAGTGTTGGAGAAGAAAGTAAAAGTGCAATATGTGCCATGTAAAAAAGCTAATGTTTAAGTTCCTTGCTCAGAAGATGAGAACAAATGAAAGCTGGTGGTTCCTTTTAACATGAGTCTTCAATATTCCCAGGTAAGATGTTTTAGGTTGTAGTTATTATAGGAATTATAGGACTATTTCTCTCTATACAATTTGTATTTCATATACCTTCATATACCTGACTATTGGATGTTCTTATAGGCACTTTAGTATTGCCAGTGCAACAGTATAGCTTCCGTCCCTCTCCTCGCTCCTACCTGGGCTCGAACCAGGAACACATCGACAACAGCCACCCTCGAAGCAGCGTTACCCATGTAGAGAAAAAACTACTCCAAGTCTCAGAGCGGGTGACGTTTGAAACGCTATTAGCTCGCACCCGGCTAACTAGCTAGCCATTTCACATGTGTTACACCAGCCTAATCTTGGGAGTTGACAGGCTTGAAGTCATAAACAGCGCAATGCATTGCGAAGGGCTGCTGGCAAAACGCACGAAAGTGCTATTTTGAATGAATGCTTAATAGCCTGCTGCTGCCTACCATCGCTCAGTCAGACTGCTCTATCAAATCATAGACTTAATTATAACATAATAACACACAGAAACACGAGCCTTAGGTCATTAATATGGTCGAATCCGGAAACTATCATCTCGAAAACAAAACGTTATTCCTGTTACATTGCACAACCTTCAGTCTTCACAGTTCGCAACGAGCCAGGCGGCCCAAACTGCTGCATATACCCTGACTCTGTTTACAAGAGAAGTGACACATTTTTCCTAGTTAAAAGAAATTCATGTTAGCAGGAAATATTAACTAAATATGCAGGTTTAAAAATATATACTTCTGTGTATTGATTTTAAGAAAGGCATTGATGTTTATGGTTGGAGCAACGTGTACCTAAGCGATTATATGCAACGCAGGACAGGCTAGATAAACTAGTAATATCATCAACCATGTGTAGCTAACTAGTGATTATGATTGATTGATTGTTTTTTATAAGATTAGTTTAATGATAGCTAGCAACTTACCTTGGCTTCTTACAGCATTCGTGTAACCTCGTGGAGTGCAATGTAAAGCAGGTGGTTAGAGCGTTGGACTAGTTAACCTTAAGGTTGCAAGATTGAATCCCTGAGCTGACAAGGTAAACATCTGTCTTTCTGCCCCTGAACAATGCAGTTAACCCACCGTTCCTAGGCCGTCATTGAAAATAAGAATGTGTTCTTAACTGACTTGCCTAGTTAAATAAAGGTCTAAATCGGCGTCCAAAAATACAGATTTCCGATTGTTATGAAAACTTGAAATCGGCCCTAATTAATCGGCCATTCCGATTAATCGGTCGACCTCTAAAACAGAGTGCTTTGAATTACACTGATTAGCATTGATATTTGATCCATATATACAGTCCCGTTCAAAAGTTTGGGGTCACTTAGGAGTGCCCCTGTTTTTGAAAGAAAATCACATTTGTTGTCCATTAAAATAACATCAAATTGATCAGAAATACAGTGTAGACATGTTAATGTTGTAAATTACTATTGTAGCTGGAAATGGCAGATTTTATATGGAATATCTACATTGGCGTACAAAGGCCCATTATCAGCAACCATCACTCCTGTGTTCCAATGGCACGTTGTGTTATCTAAAGAAAAGGCTTTAAAAGGCTTATTGATCATTAGAAAACCCTTATGCAATTTGTGATTTTATGACTGATGAACAAACACCATGTGTATGAACCATTTATTGTTAGGACTTGAAAAAGGGTTCAAGTTCTGTGTACTTCCTATCTAACTTTGGGAGTTAACCAATCATAAAGGTCACTTACGCTGACGAGCATCTGCGGGAAGGGCCCTCTGGAGTTTTCAGGCACGTTGATTGGCGGAATGACCCAGTCTCTCTTCTGTCTCCGCAGTCCCTTGGAGCTCATCTCCCATTGCCTGGGAAACATGATGACGGTGGGTGGGGCCTGGAACTCTGGTGGTGCTTTGACCCCCTCTTCCTCCTTCCTCTCTCCTTCTTTCCCCTGTTCCACTCTGATCTGAAAGACACGACACAAAGGACAAAGATACAGTTGAGCGGGTTGCTATGTGATAAAATTGTGACGTGCGTACATGTGAGTCTGCACGTGTGTATGTAAGAGGAGGCCCAAAGTTGCCAAAGCTAGCCCAGACCTTGTTCTTTACACCTGGTTGTTAAAAACTCCCATAAAGAGTGGACACGTCTCTCCTAGGATTTACACCCCTATTCCCATTGCATGCCCAGGGATACTGTGAGAACTGTCTACCTGCAAGCTAGTGTTTTAATCAGGAGTAAGATGACTACAAAGAACCTCCATTCCTTTATGTGTGAATATTCACTCATTAAAGTCTTGTTGCTAATGATGTCTTGATTGTAATCAGTGAGGTGGGTTTTGGTGCAATCAAATGAGAAGGATTACCAACAAAGTTTGAAATGCATTGGCAGAGCAACCAACTGTTGAGAAACACACTTACAAAGTAAATCCAGTGATTCATTTATTCAGCATTTGAATCAATGAAAAAATGCCGGGGGGATCTATGTAACACATTTTTCCCAGGGTCAAATATTAAGTTAGATAAGCCGCTCGTTATTTTCTCGTTTCAATAACAAATCAAATATCCGATAAGCCCGTAACAAACGGACATAATACAGTGGGGCAAAAAAGTATTTAGTCAGCCACCAATTGTGCAAGTTCTCCCACTTAAAAAGATGAGGGGAAAAAAAATCCAGAAAATCACATTGTAGGATTTTTAATGAATTTATTTGCAAATTATGGTGGAAAATAAGTATTTGGTCACCTACAAACAAGCAAGATTTCTGGCTCTCACAGACCTGTAACTTCTTCTTTAAGAGGCTCCTCTATCCTCCACTCGTTACCTGTATTAATGGCACCTGTTTGAACTTGTTATCAGTATAAAAGACACCTGTCCACAACCTCAAACAGTCACACTCCAAACTCCACTATGGCCAAGACCAAAGAGCTGTCAAAGGACACCAGAAACAAAATTGTAGACCTGCACCAGGCTGGGAAGACTGAATCTGCAATAGGTAAGCAGCTTGGTTTGAAGAAATCCACTGTGGGAGCAATTATTAGGAAATGGAAGACATACAAGACCACTGATAATCTCCCTCGATCTGGGGCTCCACGCAAGATCTCACCCCGTGGGGTCAAAATGATCACAAGAACGGTGAGCAAAAATCCCAGAAGCACACGGGGGGACCTAGTGAATGACCTGCAGAGAGCTGGGACCAAAGTAACAAAGCCTACCATCAGTAACACACTACGCCGCCAGGGACTCAAATCCTGCAGTGCCAGACGTGTCCCCCTGCTTAAGCCAGTACATGTCCAGGCCCATCTGAAGTTTGCTAGAGAGCATTTGGATGATCCAGAAGAGGATTGGAAGAATGTCATATGGTCAGATGAAACCAAAATATAACTTTTTGGTAAAAACTCAACTTGTCGTGTTTGGAGGACAAAGAATGCTGAGTTGCATCCAAAGAACACCATACCTACTGTGAAGCATGGGGGTGGAAACATCATGCTTTGGGGCTGTTTTTCTGCAAAGGGACTAGGACGACTGATCCGTGTAAAGGAAAGAATGAATGGGGCCATGTATCGTGAGATTTTGAGTGAAAACCTCCTTCCATCAGCAAGGGCATTGAAGATGAAACGTGGCTGGGTCTTTCAGCATGACAATGATCCCAAACACACCGCCGGGCAATGAAGGAGTGGCTTCGTAAGAAGCATTTCAAGGTCCTGGAGTGGCCTAGCCAGTCTCCAGATCTCAACCCCATAGAAAATCTTTGGAGGGAGTTGAAAGTCCATGTTGCCCAGCAACAGCCCCAAAACATCACTGCTCTAGAGGAGATCTGCATGGAGGAATGGGCCAAAATACCAGCAACAGTGTGTGAAAACCTTGTGAAGACTTACAGAAAACGTTTGACCTGTGTCATTGCCAACAAAGTATTGAGATAAACTTTTGTTATTCACCAAATACTTATTTTCCACCATAATACACCAGAAGTGTACCTATGATGAAAATTACAGGCCTCTCTCATCTTTTTAAGTGGGAGAACTTGCACAATTGGTGGCTGACTAAATACTTTTTTGCCCCACTGTATGTCACGTCAACATTCATGTATGTGTATCTGGGAGCCTGCTGTATGACTAAAATCAGACCTGTTGATTCTCAGGTTCGTGTCCTGTATGGTCCGGGGTCCACATGAATAATACAAAGTTCGAATCAGTCCAGCATCTCCAGGCTCTGCTAGTAGGAACACACTGTATCCTGCATGTCCAGGGGCTATGGGAACTCTGGTATTAACATGGAGAAATCATGTTAGATTTGACATGCAGTATCTCCGGGCTTCAGTGTAACCTCCGGGTTATAATACACAAGTCTAGAGTTCAGGAAGTTCAGTCAGAATCGTCCTCCAACCACATCCCTCAGCCCTCTAGCTCCTCCCCTCTCAATATTGCTTTCTATAACCCTCCCTTTTCCCCCTCCATCTCTCTCTCTCTCTCTCTCTCTCCTTCTTATTGTTGTCCCCCTCTCTCCTCCCTTTCGGCTGATCCTGACACCTTGTCTTGGTAATAGCAATTCATCAGAAGCTGTGGAGTGCTATGCTAATAGGTGGATGGAGCGTGAGACGGGATAAGCGTGCCAGGGGGCTAGGACGATGTCGTGCTAACACTCTATCCCAGGTCCCTTAGATCTCCACCAGGTCTCCCTAAATCATCTGCTCTCATGTTGCTTATTGTTCCATGGCAGGGAGCGAATGGGAGACATTTCCAGCTAAACGGGTGAGAGCAGTGGCACATGGTAAGATAAGCGTATTGTGTGTGTGTGCGTGCGTGTGTGTGTGTGTGTGAGAACAAACTCCGCTCCTCGTTTAAGAGAGACAGGTCCAATCACCATATATTTACATATAAAAAGCCTTGTGTTTTAATACCTGTTCCAATATTTCATTTTACCTTCCCTCACCTCTCTAACTTCCCTCTCTCTTCCCCCTCTCGCTAATGTGTGGCCTTGCGGTTTCCTACCGGTAGTTAAAATGCAAGGGGAAACCCAGGAACGATGCAGGAACAGGGCACGACAGCGGAAGAATAAAAGAAGGTTCTCTTGGCACACTGAAAGTTGAGAGCTCTGGCGCACCGCAAGCTGTTTATTCTAATTACCGCCCCGTGGAACTTTCCACACAGTCTATAAAACATCCCCCCCCCCTCGCTGTCTGGTTGCCTCCGAAGCTGGGCTGTACCTGCCAGTGGAAACAATGCTTTCAGATTGAATTCATTAGATGGACGTACATGAGAAGGCTTTCAAGCTGCATTAAAGGAAGCCTGTCTGTTGGAGAGGTTGGCATGTAAATAAACGTTGGGTGGGTGGGAAGGAAGGAAGGAGAAGAGGGGCAATACCCATGGGTGAAAGTGTCGTTTTCAGTGTCTTCAATCCAGCTCCACATTTCAAACATCAGATATGGCACAGAACAAGGGAGGGTGGGGGGGCAGGGGAGAAGAGAGTGAGAAGAGGGGAGAAGAGGGGAAAAGAGAGGGAGAAGGGAAGGAGAGGGTTAAGGGCTAACATGATGGACGGAGCGAGGGTAGAGACATGTTTGGGCTCTGTCATTTGCTCGTCAAATATAATTTGTCAAATTTCGAGTTTAGAACGTTTGATGTTTCAAATATTGTCCAAACTTTTTGGAGTTGTGAATGTCGATCTTAAATTCCATGCTTCCCTTGGTGACTCATCTACTTAGATTTCAGCTCAAATTATTTTCATGTCCTGTACACAGGGGAATGAATGAGTGTAGTGGGTGCACTTCATCTCTCTGCCACTAGGGGAGCTGCAGCTCCTCATACAGACAGCTCTGTCTTTGCTTTTCTAAGTCCTCAAGATCCAGAAATAAACTAATCCAACCATTCTTCTCCTCTCCTGTGCCAGGCACAGTCTACCCTTCCAAACACATGTGTCATCATGTGCCATGTTGCCTGAACCAGATCCCCATGGTGTATGTTCAGGGGGACACCTCTCTCTCCCCCCGGTACCCAGTGCCAAGTCAAACACGCGTGTGTTCTCCAGCTACGATACATGGATCCAAACTAGATTAGTCAGATGGAGAGGGGCGACAGATGTACGCTGGGTTCTGGACAAATGTCTTCTATTTCTCATCGGGAGGAGGGCTTAGTGGGCCTGATTGCAGGGGCTGGCTACCCCAGTTCAGAGTGCCACGGTGGGGGGGACTAGGGAGGGGAGGGAGGAGGGGTTGGGGGGGGGGGTTATATTGAGAAGCAGATGTGACCTTTCTGTCTAAATAAGTCATGCTCCAAATCCTTTCATCTGCAGATGCTAACAGGTACATGTGAACTGCTAGTGAGTAAGGGGCACAGAGAGAGAAGTGAGAGACGGAGAGCGCAAGAGAGATAGAAAGAGAGCGAGAGCGAGAGAGGGAGAGATGAGCTGTGCCCATTGTTGCCTAAGGGACTCTGGCCAAGCTGTTCTCCAGCTGTGGTAGTGTACTGGAATCCTGGCCACAGCCTGCTGACACACATTGATAACTCAGAAATAACACAGACAAAATATGTGAACGAACACACATGCACACACACACACAGGCAGACAACACCAAGACAATTAATAATAGATAGGATTGTGTTAGATCGCCAAATATCGAACAAGGGGCAAACGCAGAATTTTAACCTTAATTCCTATAGCTTGGAGGCTAACATCATTACACAACAGTCTGCTAAAAGGACTGCCAATGTCTGGTTGCACTGGTCTAAGCATTAAATAACTGAATGTAGAATTATATATATATATATTTATATATATTTTAGGGGGTTGATCAGCTTTAATATTGCAGATAGACTGTAGCTTCCATCAATGTAATTGCCTGCATGATTTCCAATCCCCCATATTTGGGTGGTAAATGTACAGTTGAAGTCGGAAGTTTACATACACTTAGGTTGGAGTCATTAAAACTAGATTTTCAACCACTCCACAAATTTCTTGTTAACAAACTATAGTTTTGGCAAGTGGGTTAGGACATCTACTTTGTGCATGACACAAGTAATTTTTCCAAAAATTGTTTACAGAGAGATTATTTCACTTATAATTCACTGCATCACAATTCCAGTGGGTCAGAAGTTTTACATACACTAAGTTGACTGTGCCTTTAAATGGCTTGGAAAATTCCAGAAAATGATGTCATTGCTTTAGAAGCTTCTGATAGGCTAATTTACATCATTTGAGTCTAATTGGAGGTGTACCTGTGGATGTATTTCAATGCCAACCTTCAAACTCAGTGCCTCTTTGCTTGACATCATGGGGAAATCAAAAGAAATCAGCCAAGACATCAGAAAAAAAAATTGTAGACCTCCACAAGTCTGGTTCATCCTTGGGAGCAATTTCCAAACACCTGAAGGTACCACGTTCATCTGTACAAACAATAGTATGCAAGTATAAACGCCATGGGACCACGCAGCCGTCATACTGCTCAGGAAGGAGACACGCTCTGTCTCCTAGAGATGAATGTACTTTGGTGCGAGAAGTGCGAATCAATCCCAGAACAACAGCAAAGGACCTTGTGAAGATGCTGGAGGAAACAGGTACAAAATTATCTATATCCACAGTAAAACGAGTCCTATATCAACATAACCTGAAAGGCCGCTCAGCAAGGAAGAAGCCACTGCTCCAAACCCGCCATAAAAAAGCCAGACTACGGTTTGCAACTGCACATGGGGACAAATATCGTACTTTTTGGAGAAATGTCCTCTAGAACTATAGAACTGTTTGGCCATAATGACCATCGTTATGTTTGGAGGAAAAAGGGGGAGGCTTGCAAGCCGAAGAACACCATCCCAACTGTGAAGCACGGGGGTGGCAGCGTCATGTTATGGGAGTGCTTTGCTGCAGGAGGGACTGGTGCACTTCACAAAATAGATGGCATCATGAGGTAGGAAAATTATGTGGATATATTGAAGCAACATCTCAAGTCATCAGTCAGGAAGATAAAGCTTGGTCGCAAATGTGTCTTCCAAATGGACAATGACCCCAAGCATACTTCCAAAGTTGTGGCAAAATGGCTTAAGGACAACAAAGTCAAGGTATTGGAGTGGCCATCACAAAGCCCTGACCTCAATCCTATAGAAAATTTGTGGGCAGAATTGAAAAAGCGTGTGCGAGCAAGGAGGCCTACAAACCTGACTCAGTTACACCAGCTCTGTAAGGAGGAATGGACCAAAATTCACCCAACTTATTGTGGGAAGCTTGTGGAAGGCTACCCGAAACGTTTGACCCAAGTTAAACAACTTAAAGGCAATGTTACCAAATACTAATTGAGTGTATGTAAACTTCTGACCCGCTGGAAATGTGATAAATAAAATATGAAATAAATCCTTCTCTCTACTATTATTCTGACATTTCACATTCTTAAAATAAAAGTGCACCGCAGCCAACGTGAGTAAAGCATTTAAACGTGTTAACCCTCCCAACGTGTTACCCCCTAGCCGCGTCCTCAGAGCATGCCCAGACCAGCTGGCTGGTGTGTGGCTGGTGTGTTTACGGACACATTCAATCAAGCCTTATCCCAGTCTGCCGTTCCTACATGCTTCAAGAGGACCACCATTGTTCCAGTTCCCAAGAAAGCGAAGGTAACTGAGCTAAATGACTATCGCCTCGTAGCACTCACCTCCGTCATCATGAAGTGCTTTGAGAGACTAGTCAAGGACCATATCACCTCCACCCTACCTGACACCCTAGACCCACTCCAATTTGCTTACCGCCCCAATAGGTCCACAGACGACGCAATCGCAATCCCACTGCACAACTGCCCTAACCCACCTGGACAAGAGGAATACCTATGTAAGAATGCTGTTTATCGACTACAGCTCAGCATTTAACAAATCAAATCAAATGTATTTGTCACATACACATGGTTAGCAGATGTTAATGCGAGTGTAGTGAAATGCTTGTGCTTCTAGTTCCGACCATGCAGTAATATCTAACAAGTAATATCACCTAACAATTTCACAACAACTACCTTATACACACAAGTGTAAAGGAATGAATACGAATATGTACATAAAAATATATAAATGAGTGATGCCCGAACGACATAGGCAAGATGCAGTAGATGGTATAGAGTACAGTATATACATGTGAGACGAGTGATGTAGGGTATGAAAACATTATATAAAGTGCATTGTTTAAAGTGGCTAGTGATACATTTAATTACATCAAGATGGCAAGATGCAGTAGATGATATAGAGTACAGTATATACATATGAGATGAGTAATGTAGGGTATGTAAACATTATATAAAGTGGCTAGTGATAAATTGATTACATCAATTTTTCCATTATAAACGTGGCTAGAGTTGAGTCAGTATGTTGGCAGCAGCCACTCAATGTTAGTGATGTCTGTTTAACAGTCTGATGGCCTTGAGATAGAAGCTGTTTTTCAGTCTCTCGGTCCCAGCTTTGATGCACCATAGTACCCTCCAAACTCATCATTAAGCTAGAGAACCTGGGTCTCGACCCCGCCCTGTGCAACTGGGTCCTGGACTTCCTGACGGGCCGCCCCCAGGTGGTGAGGGTAGGAAACAACATCTCAACCCCGCTGATCCTCAACACTGGGGCCCCACACGGGTGCGTTCTCAGCCCTCTCCTGCACTCCATGACTGCGTGGCCAAGCACGCCTCCAACTCAATCATCAAGTTTGCAGACAACACTACAGTGGTAGGCTTGATTACCAACAACGACGAGACGGCCTACAGGGAGGAGGTGAGGGTCCTCGGAGTGTGTTGTCAGGAAAATAACCTCACACTCAACGTCAACAAAACAAAGGAGATGATCGTGGACTTCAGGAAACAGCAGAGGGAGCACCCCCCTATCCACATCGACGGGACAGTAGTGGAGAAGGTGGAAAGTTTTAAGTTCCTCGGCGTACACATCACGGACAAACTGAAATGGTCCACCCACACAGACAGCGTGGTGAAGAAGGCGCAACAGCGCCTCTTCAACCTCAGGAGACTGAAGAAATTCGGCTTGTCACCAAAAACACTCACAAACTTTTACAGATGCACAATTGAGAGCATCCTGTCGGGCTGTATCACCGCCTGGTACGGCAGCTGCTCCGCCCATAACCGTAAGGCTCTCCAGAGGGTAGTGAGGTCTGCACAACGCATCACTGGGGGCAAACTACCTGCTCTCCAGGACACCTACACCACCCGATGTCACAGGAAGGCCAAAAAGATCATCAAGGACAACAACCATCCGGGCAACTGCCTGTTCATCCCGCTATCATCCAGAAGGCGAGGTCAGTACAGGTGCATCAAAGCTGGGACCGAGAGACTGAAAAACAGCTTATATCTCAAGGCCATCAGACTGTTAAACAGCCATCACTAACAGTGAGTGTCTGCTGCCAACATACTTACTCAATCTCTAGCCACTTTAATAATCAAAAATTGGATGTAATAAATGTATCACTAGTCACTATGCCACTTTATATAATGTTTACATACCCTACACTACTCATCTCATATGTATATACTGTACTCTATACCATCTACTGCATCTTGCCTATGCCGTTCGGCCATCGCTCATCCATATATATTTTTATGTACATGTTCATATTCATATTCATTCCTTTACACTTGTGTGTATAAGGTAGTTGTTGTGAAATTGTTAGATTACTTGTTAGATATTACTGCATGGTCGGAACTAGAAGCACAAGCATTTCGCTACACTCGCATTAACACCTGCTAACCATGTGTATGTGACCAATAAAATGTGATTTGATTTGATTTGAAGTGGTGATCCTAACTGACAGGGAATTTTTACTAGGATTAATTGTCAGGAATTGTGAAAAACTGAGTTTAAATGTATTTGGCTAAGGTGTATGTAAACTTCCGACTTCAACTGCATATATTTGTATTATTTTCCCCTAACCTTACCACCCTTTCCGTAATTGGAGTAAACTAATGGACAACAACACTTAGAATGTTAAATTAACAGTGTACCACTACCATCCCAGACAACAAGACCACGGAGACCACAATGTTCAACTCACTGTTGATTAAGTGTTAACACAGAAATGCCAGCTCTCCTCTGCAGCAAAGGAAACACACTCCCTCCATCCAGTGTTGGAACAGAAGAATGGCAGAGGAGGAGAGGAAGAGACCCGAGCCAGACGTAGACTCAGAGTTCTAGAACAGCAGCTTAATAGAGTCAACAGACCTTCAACATACGTTCTTCCTTTCTCTAGCCCACACGCACACAGAGGCAAGACACACAGACACACGCAGAGACGAGACGCACAGACACACACGCATGCATGCGCGCACATACACACGCGCGGGAACTGACGCATGCGCCCACATACCCACACACTCTATCCACAACCAGAAGTGTACACTGAAACACACACTTAATATTCACATGATCCTACATAATCCCTTTAACACAGAAACAAACACACATTCTCTCCCACACATTCACACACACACACATACACACACACACACACACACACACACACACACACACACACACACACACACACACACACACACTGTGTGAACAGGAGTCATTGAGTGTGAAATGGAAGCGGTGCCCAGCTCCGGTGCCACCAGAACCCAGCCAGCTGGCTCCTATCCCGGCCTTCCCCTACCCTCCCTCCCCTCCCCTCGCACCCCGGCCCGCACGCTTTGATATCAGTCAGCCCCTGGCAAAACACACATCTGGAAGGTATTACTCCACAGAGCAGGGCGCCACAAAAAAGCCATTTCACATTGTGTTCAGCGTCCTTGTTGTTTTCTATGTCTGTATATCAATTTCTATTACTACAGCTGTAGTAGAATGGTCTGACCCAACTCTATTCTCCTCCCCCCTTCCGTATCGGACTTCATTAGTATGAATGTGTAATAGACAAACAATGGAGTAGTTGCTTAGGGTCTAAGACCTGCTCTTTAGTTCGACTGGCTATCTTTGCTGCAAAGTCCGTGAACCCAGTGGGATTTGGGTGTGAAGCTGCCTGAGTTCCATGAGCACTCGCACACACACTTGGCTTCACACACACACTCCCTTGGACCCAACACACTCTCCTCACATAGTACAGCAGCCATGGTGTGACCCCATCTTGGCTGCCCACAGTAAGAGGTTCTCTTGGTGGATCAGTTTGATGGCAGAGAACTGAGTGGCACATGGTCTGTTCTGGACAGGGAGAATTTTGGCTGATCCTGTGATCCCTATCTAAGCAATGTCAGAGTGCCCTGGCCGCCCCTACCACTCTCTGCTCCAGTAGGACATTTAGTACCAGGTGGCAGGGAGACATGAGAATCACTGCACTGATTAAATGCTGATTAGATGCTGGAATGGACCATTGGGGTTCAGGGAGAGATATGGAACGGGCCAATGACGAGTCTTAGACTCAAAGTCTTAGCTCAAAGCTACAGTAGAGTCACTCTAACTTTGTTAATATATGCTGTTTCCTACCTTCCTAACCTTCCACTCCTCGAATAGCCTTCACTTCTAACCTAAAGGGTTGAGATAAAGGCCATGCCAAGTCCTGATGAACCCAGTGCCTTGGTGCCAGTCCAGGCTGACTATATGTGACAGTCTCTGTATAGGCAGCAGAGTGAAATCAGTTGTGGGTATTTTTATCCCCCTTCCTGGGCTGTAGGATACCTTCAGTAAATAAATCATAGGACTACTAATATAGGACAACTCAGTCTCCCGCCCGGGTTGCCAGGTTTGAGACACCATTATCGGACTCCTCAGTGTATTCCTGGATTCAGATACTATTTGATAAAATGGCGGCGGAAGAAATGGCAGCAGTTTTACGGCGCCCAACCAATTGTGCTATTTATGTGCTATTAAGACTAAGGAGATGATTGTGGACTACAGGAAAAGGAGGACGGAGTACGCCTCCATTCTTATCGACAGGGCTGTAGTGGAGGAGGTTGAGAACTTCAAGTTCCTTGGTGTCCACAGCACCAACAAACTAGAATAGTCCAAACACCCCAAGACAGTCGTGAAGAGGGCACAACAACGCCTATTCCCCCTCAGGAAACTAAAAAGATTTAGCATGGGTCCTGAGATCCTCAAAAGGTTCTACAGCTGCAACATCGAGAGCATCCTGACTGGTTGTATCACTGCCTGGTACGGCAATTGCTCGGCCTCTGACCGCAAGGCACTACAGAGGGTAGTGCGTACGGCCCAGTACATCACTGGGGCAAAGCTGCCTGCCATCAAGGACTTCTATACCAGGAGTTGTCAGAGGAAGGCCCTAAAAATAGTTAAAGACCCCAGCCACCCCAGTCATAGACTGTTCTCTCTACTACCACATGGCAAGCGGTACCGGAGTGCCAAGTCTAGGACAAAAAGGCTTCTCAACAGATTTTACCCCCAAGCCATAAGACTCCTGAACAGGTAATCAAATGGCTACCCAGACTATTTGCATTGTGTGCCCCCCCCAACCCCTCTTTTACGCTGCTGCTACTCTCTGTTTATCATAAATGCAGTCACTTTTACTATACATTCATGTACATATGTACATACTACCTCAATTGGCCCGACCAACCAGTGCTCCCGCACATTCGCTAACCGGGCTATCTGCATTGTGTCCCACCACCCACCACCCGCCAACCCCTCTTTACGCTACTGCTACTCTCTGTTCATCATATATGCATAGTTACCTTAACCATATCTACATGTACATACTACCTCAATCAGCCTGACTAACTGGTGTCTGTATGTAGCCTCGCTACTTATAAAGCCTGTCTTTTTACTGTTGTTTTATTTCTTTACTTACCTATTGTTCACCTAATACCTTTTTTGCACTATTGGTTAAAGCCTGTAAGTAAGCATTTCACTGTAAGGTCTACACCTGTTGTATTCGGCACACGTGACAAATAAACTTTGATTTGATTATTATTAGGACAACTCAGTTCATTCCTGGGTTGCCAGGTTTGAGCTACTATTATAGGACTAGTCAGTGTCTTCCTGGGTTGCCATGTTTGTGCAAGTGAGGCTAACACAGAGAAACATATACATTAGGCACGGGCATGCGCATACCAATACATAGCACACATTAAGAAACAGCCTCAGAAACAATGAAACATGCTTTCACACACTGGACAGACACTGGACAGACAGCAAACAAACACACACACACAGATACACTGACACAGAACACATTCTTTCAATATGTTTTATTTACAATGACAGCCTACCAAGAGGCAAAGAGCCTCCTGTGGGGACAGGGCTGGGATTTAGATTTTTTTTTTAAACTGGACAAAACACACATCACGACAAGAGAGACACCACAACACTACATAAAGAGAGACCTAAGACAACAACACAACATGGCAGCAATACAACATGGTAGCAGCACGAACATGGTAGAAACATTGTCAGGCACAGAAAACAGCACGAAGGGCAAAAAGGTAGAGACAACAATAAATCACGCAAAGTGTCAGGAAGAGTGTCCATGATTGTCCAGTCTGAGTGTTTTGTTTGTAGCTCCTTCCAGTCGCTAGCTGCAGCGAACTGAAAAGAGGAGCGACCCAGGGATGTGTGCGCTTTGGGGACCTTTAACAGAATGCGAATGACAGAATGGGTGCTGTATGTGTAGGAAAGAGGGTTGCAGTTAGGAGGGAGTGAGGCCTAAGAGCGTTTTATAAATAAGCATCAACCCATGGGTCTTGTGTCGGGTATACGAAGATGGCCAGTTTACAGAGGAGTATAGATTGCAGTAATATGTCCTATAAGCAGCATTGGTGGCAAATCTGATGGCACAATGGTAAAGAACATCTAGCCGTTGGAGAGCACCCTTACCTGCCCATCTATAAGTTACATCTCCGTAATCTAGCATGGGTAGGATGGTCATCTGAATCAGGGTTAGTTTGGCAGCTGGGGTGAAAGAGGAGAGATTACGATAGAGGAAACCAAGTCTAGATTTAACGTAAGCCTGCAGCTTGGATATGTGCTGAGAGAAGGACAGTGTACTATCTATCCATACTCCCAAGTACATTAAGAAACTTTGTCGTAGTGCGTTTAACACAAAATCCCGGGAGGGGCCAGCTGAGTATAAAACTAGGGGGTAGAAGTCTTAACAATGTATCACACAAGTCCCTTGACCCAGGAACACAGTCATCTCTGACACCCAAGATATTCTTTCCAGAAGAGATTCAATCCCACAATGCACTGCACCACTCCTACCTGTGTCCCCCGACCTCTTTTAGAGACTAATTGAGACCAAGTGTGAGTGCTGTCCAACATTAAGGCTGTAAGCGGTCACTCCGTCTCTGATGGAATTGATCTGGGTGGCTGGATGCCTTCTACAGTCACAGTCCCCATAAAAGTATTGTGCGTTGTCGTTACTGAATGTGGTTAACATTAGCAACGCTGCTGCTCTCCTCTAGGCTGGCACTGACGATCACATGAGATGAGGAAACGCTCTGTAGTCAGAGCTCTGTAGTCAGAGCTCTGTAGTCAGAGCTCTGTAGTCAGAGCTCTGTAGTCTACCTGGTCTTTAACACTGTCAGGGAAAGCCAGCCAGGGGGCAACCGGGGACAGGGAGGGACAGACAGACGGGCGGACGGACGGATGTTTTCCAATAACAGCTTACGGGCGAGTACAGTACTCCTCCCCTTTGAGAGTGTGATGATCGTACCACTCAGTTGTTAGTTGCTATCCAGACCCCAGCAGAAGATAAGGGAGTAAGGGAGATCACACTGAGCTGATCGCTGACTGAAACTTGAGGATGGGAGTGGGTGGTTTTCTAGGTAGGGTTCTCGAGTACTTTTGGGAGATGCATTTCAAAGGTGTGTGAGAGTGGGTGTGTACGTGTGACGTGAGTATGCACTTACGTGCATGTGTGTGTGTGTGTGCGCACATCTACTGTATGAACAGAATTATATTCTTACCTGATTGCCTGGCGGTGAGGGTGTGGGTTGCCCCATCAGGGCCAGTTTGACCGTTGTCTCCCACACGTGTGTGTGTGGACCGCTGGCAGTGACCGTGAACTGGACCGGTCCGCTCAGGCCTGCCACCTCTCTCTGGGTGTAGATGGACCCATCGATCCCAACGCTGAACCTGGCGTCACCGCTCTGAAAGACCACCCCCTCGTTCTCCATACAGTCATCAAACCTCACTAGAGAGAGAGAGAGAGAGAGAGAGAGAGAGAGAGAGAGAGAGAGAGAGAGAGAGAGAGAGAGAGAGAGAGAGAGAGAGAGAGAGAGAGAGATGTAATTCATGCATAGTTATGACTGGGTAATACCACCAATACATGTTAATACTACCAATACATAGTTCACATTATCATACGTGAATGACCATTCATGCATGGTGGTGGATACCATTCTTATTCCATTGAAAGGTTATGAATACAGCAGTGTGGTATTTTGCACTTGAGCTGTTTGATGTTGTCTCTTCACGCCTGCATACATCATCTGCCTGCAGGACTCTCTGTGGACTTTTACCCAGAAATGATGTTTGGAGAAATATCCCTGATAATGTCACAACCTTTCCAAAGGAACACGGTGGAAATAAAGGAGAGAATGAGACGGGCTTTGTGTTGCCGTCTCAACGTCTCTGTCGGAGAGAGGAGAATAAGCTAGTATACTGTAAAGCGCATTCACACTTATAGAATATATATAGCATCTGGTCAAAACCCAAAAGCTCTAATACAAACATATAAGTACATTCAGAGTATAAGACTTTGGACTCTTGGCCACAGATACAAATAAACACTCAAATCTGAGAAAGGAGAATAGGCAATTATAGCATACTATACAGCAGAGACTTAAAGAATCAGGACACGGACATACTGTACATATAAAGACCAAGATACTAAAAATGACAATTTAATGGACAGGCCTATAAGGTCTTGGGCAAAGCCACGTATACAAGGCAAATAAGCACTCTCACGCACCCATTCTATTCATTACAAATACAATACAGTAGTCAGAGTATGTGATATGGAATGACCCGTATCACCAAGTCCGGTTCAGATTCATGTTAACCCTTTAAGTGGCACACCAATAAAAAAAGATCACTAGCAAAATGTATATTTAGCATCAATATAGGCCATACCAGTGATGTTTTAGAGGTCAACACAATTTTACAACCTTCTAATTGAAAATTGTATACACAATTAGCACCAAAAATGTGTGATAAATTAGGTTTGGTTTTGCTCACATTCACTTCCTGGTTTTCAACCATCTTTGAATGGGTATTTAAACAAAGATGTGAGTCCGATAATGAAAACCACATGATCATTTTACTAAATGGCATTGGTTGATGATAAATTATGCCAAACAAAATGAATATGTTTCATTTAAAGTTGGTTGTCAAAGAGAGAAAGAGAGAGAGAGAGGTGTCTATATCCAGTTTCACTAATTACACACAATCATTAAACAGAGGCAGTGGAACAGCCTATTAGAAAGAAGCAGAGATTGAATGAAACGCGAAACCCAACCCTGAGTCTGAACCTCCCGTCTCCATGGCTGACTGAACACACTATTGACTTCAACCACAGGCTAATATGCAGCAAATCAGCATGAAATTGAGAAAATGTCCTTATCCTTCACATCCCTGAAAAACTAAATAACGGATGGAAGGGAGGCGGCGAGATTCAGTTACTCCACAAACACGATGTAGACATCAAATCAAACAAAGGTCATAAAGGAAACATGTATGTGTGTACAATGCTGTATTTATGTTCCTAAGTTGTGTGGTCCTTGTACTCAGGCCCTACTGAGACAATATTTTATTACTACGTGTTATTATCTCCTATTATGGGTTCATTATTCTGTGTCCAAACACATTCCCAACCAGCTACAGACCACTGGAAGAGCCAGACTATTGTTTTCTGTCTTCAGCCCACCACAAACAGACCCACGCCACCCCACCAATCTCCAGGCTCAGTGGCTAGGGCAATTAACTTATTTCTCTCTCTGTCTCACTCTGTCTTTTTCTCCTTCCCAGGGATTACCTTGTCTAGACAGCATCTCGAGTGAGAGGAACCTTGGTGCTGAGGGACGGAACTCACCAGAGTCTGTTCCCATTCGCTCTCAACGTTTCCACTAGCCACCACTACAACAGCTGAACCACGTACAGTACAGTATCTAAACTATCTATGTCTGTCTGTAAATAAATTCCTTCTCCGTCTGGGCCCGGTGGTGGTGATGTATCTGGTAAAACATCATTAAAAACGTTCTCTCTGAAACTAAAACCCGGACAGATTGAACCAACACTACTCAGTCGTTTCCGGGTAACAGGTGTTGTCTAAGGACAGGCGTCCCAGTCTAGCCTGTGGTATTAAGGGAACTGAGTTTTGTGTTTTGTGATACAACAGAAGAGTCCCCCGGTCACCGTCCACCACAAACATCAATGTACAGTATCGCAACACATTTATTAACGCTCTCTTTCTCTGTCTTTTTCTTTTTCTTTCTTTGGCTCTCGCTCTGTGCCTTCCTCTCCCACCTTCTACCTCTCTCCCTGCCCTCTCTTTTCCCATTTCTCTCTCTGTCCTCTCTCTCTATCTTTCGCCTCTCTATCTCTCTGTTCTCTCTGCAGGACAAACAAACGCTACAGTTGGCAAACAAGCGCTGAAACAGTTTTGGAAGGCAGCCTGATTATATTAGCAAAGAGGAAGTCACATTCAAATTCCAAAATGCTTTATTGTAATGACAAGTGCTCATGTATCGCTGCAGCAGTCAAATATGTGCATATAATGAGCAGCAGGTGGTCTTTCTCGCTCTCTCTCTCTCTCTCTCTCTCTCACTTGGCACAGAGCCAGTGGTGCAGTAGTCCCCGACAGAAGAAGTTCAGAGAAAGGGCGGGAGCGGAAAGGATATCTTCAAGCTTCTCAAACTGATAGCCTTGCATGTGTGTGTGTGTGTGTGTGGAGGGGAGGGGGGCATTCCGGCCCTTTGGTGGAGTGCATGGGGAACTAACTGAGACGTGCTAATAGGCAGGTGTGTATAAAGCATTTGCCTGGTGTACCCCCCCACACACTACTCATAAACACCCCGTAGCTCACCTTCACAGCCCATTAAGATCCTTATATCCCCACATTTGATATATTCCCTGTCTTTCAACGCCAGATGCCTGAATAACAAAGGAAAGACAAAGCTCTCTTCCCTCCCCACACTCCCTTCTGGTATTCTGGACAGGCATGTGGAGGACCACCTCTGTACTGGCTGATGGGTAGGGTTATACTTTGGTTGTACCTCTGTCATGGGCTTTGCTTGAGTTGAGAGTTGTTTTTCCATGAGATTATTCATAGTACATCTCTGTGTGTTCATACAGACACAACAGGGCCAAAGGAGAGCTGCATAAGGAACTGTGTGCTGGATGTGTCAAAACCAGCTAAACAAGCACCACTATTGCTTGCCAATATCTCCCTCTCTTTGTCTCTGTGTGGAGCCCTTCACCTTTCTCTATCTCCATCACAAATGGAGGCAACCTCATTTGTTCCTCTGTTTCTCTCTCTTCAGTTGTCTCTCTATGTATTACAGACGTATTGTGTGTGTGTGTGTGTGTGTGTGTGTGTGTGTGTGTGTGTGTGTGTGTGTGTGTGCGCGCGTACAGTTGAAGTCAGAAGTTTACATACACCTTAGCTAAATACTTTTAAACTCAGTTTTTCCCAATTCCTGACATTTCATTCTAGTAAAAATTCCCTGTTTTAGGTCAGTTAGGATCACCACTTCATTTTACGAATGTGAAATGTCAGAATAATAGGAATAATCATCATATTCCCAGTGGGTCAGAAGTTTATATACACTCAATTAGTATTTGGTAGCGTTGCCTTTAAATTGTTTTAACTTGGGTCAAACGTTTCGGGTAGCCTTCCACAAGATTCCCACAGTAAGTTGGGTGAATTTTGGCCCATTCCTCCTGACAGAACTGGTATAACCGAGTCAGGTTTGTAGGCCTCCTTGCTCGCACACACTTTTTCAGTTCTGCCCTCACATTTTCTATGGGATTGAGGTCAGAGCTTTGTGATGGCCACTCCAATACCTTGGCTTTGTTGTCCTTAAGCCATTTTGCCACAACTTTGGAAGTATGCTTGGGGTCATTGTCCATTTGGAAGACACATTTGCAACCAAGCTTAAACTTCCTGACTGATGTCTTGCTTCAATATATCCACATAATTTTCCTACCTCATGATGCCATCTATTTTGTGAAGTGCAGCAGTCCCTCCTGCATTAAAGCACCCAAAAAACTTGATGCTGCCACCCCCGTGCTTCACGGTTGGGATGGTGTTCTTTGGCTTGTAAGGCTCCCCCTTTTTCCTCCAAACATAACATTGGCCATCATGGCCAAACAGTTCTATTTTTGTTTCAACAGACCAGAGGACAATTCTCCAAAAAGTACGATATTTGTCCCCATGTGCAGTTGCAAACCGGATTTAGAGCAGTGGCTTCTTCCTTGCTGAGCGGCCTTTCAGGTTATGTCGATATATATGACTCGTTTTACTGTGGATATAGATACTTTGTACCTGTTTCCTCCAGCATCTTCACAAGGTCCTTTGCTGTTGTTCTGGGATTGATTTGCACTTCTCGCACCAATGTTCGTTCATCTCTAGGAGACAGAACGCGTCTCCTTCCTGAGCGGTATGATGGCTGCATGGTCCCATGGTGTTTATACTTGCGTACTATTGTTTGTACAGATGAACGTGGTACCTTCAGGCGTTTGGAAATTGCTCCCAAGGATGAACCAGACTTGTGGAGGTTTACCTTTTTTTCTGAGGTCTTGGCTGATTTCTTTTAATTTTCCCATGATGTCAAGCAAAGAGGCACTGAGTTTGAAGATAGGCCTTGAAATACATCCACAGGTAGACCTCCAAAAGACTCAAATGATGTCAATTAGCCTATCAGAAGCTTCTAAAGCCATGACATCATTTTATGACATTTTCCAAGCTGTTTAAAGGCACAGTCAACTTAGTGTATGTAAACTTCTGACCCACTGGAATTGTGATACAGTGAATTATAAGTGAAAATGCCACTTGCTATAGACCACCTTCTGCCCCCAGCTGTGATATGGATACCATATGCGAATTGATTGCCCCCCATCTATCTTCAGAGCTCATGCTGCTAGGTGACCTAAACTGAGACGTGCTTAACACACCGGCCATCCTACAATCTAAGCTTGATGCCCTCAATCTCACACAAATTATCAATGAACCTACCAGGTACAACCCCAAATCCGTAAACACAGGCACCCTCATAGATATCATCCTAACCAACCTGCCCTCCAAATACACCTCTGCTGTCTTCAACCAGGATCTCAGCGATCACTGCCTCATTGCCTGCGTCCGTAATGGGTCTGCGATCAAGCGACCACCCCTCATCATTGTCAAACGCTCCCTAAAACACTTCAGCGAGCAGGCCTTTCTAATCGACCTGGCCCGGGTGTCCTGAAAGGATATTGACCTCATTCCGTCAGTTGAGGACGCCTGGTTGTTCTTTAAAAGTGCTTTCCTCACCTTCTTAAATAAGCATGCCCCATTCAAAAAATGCAGAACCAGGAACAGATATAGCCTTTGGTTCACTCCAAACCTAACTGCCCTTGACCAGCACAAAAACATCCTGTGGCTTACTGCATTAGCATCGAATAGCCCCCGCGATATGCATCTTTTCAGGGAAGTTAGGAACCAATATACACAGGCAGTTAGGAAAACAAAGGCTAGCTTTTTCAAACAGAAATGTGCATCCTGTAACACTAACTCCAAAAAGCTCTGGGATACTGTAAAGTCCATGTAGAATAAGAGCACCTCCTCCCAGCTGCCCACTGCACTGAGGCTAGGAAACACTGTCACCACCGATAAATCCGCGATAATTGAGAATTTCAATAAGCATTTTTCTACAGCTGGCCATGCTTTCCACCTGGCTACCCCGAACCCGGTCAATAGCCCTGCACCCCTCACTGCAACTTGCCCAAGCCTCCCCCATTTCTCCTTCACCCCAAACCAGATAACTGATGTTCTGAAAGAGCTGCAAAATCTGGACCCCTACAAATCAGCCGGGCTAGACAATCTGGACCCTCTCTTCCTAAAATTATCAGCCGAAATTGTTGCAACCCCTATTACTAGCTTGTTCAACCTCTTTTTCGAAGCGTCTGAGATCCCCAAAGATTGGAAAGCTGCCGCGGTCATCCCCCTCTTCAAAGGGGGAGACACTCTAGACCCAAACTGCTACAGACCTATATCTATCCTACCCGCCTTTCTAAGGTCTTTGAAAACCAAGTTAACAAACAGATCACCGACCATTTCGAATCCCACCGTACCTTCTCCGCTATGCAATCTGGTTTCCGAGCTGGTCATGGGTGCACCTCAGCCACGCTCAAGGTCCATAACTGCCATCGATAAGAGACAATACTGTGCAGCTGTATTCATCGACCTGGCCAAGGCTTTCGACTCTGTCAATCAACATATTCTTATCGGCAGACTCAACAGCCTTGGTTTCTCAAATGACTGGCTAGCCTGGTTCACCAACTACTTCTCAGACAGAGGTCAGTGTATCAAATTGGAGGGCCTGTTGTCCGGACCTCTGGCAGTCTCTATGGGAGTGCCACAGGGTTCAATCCTTGGGCCAACTTTTTTCTCTATATACATCAATGATGTCGCTCTTGCTGCTGGTGTTTCTCTGATCCACCTCTACGCAGACGACACCATTCTGTATACTTCTGGCCCTTCTTTGGACACTGTTAACTAAACCTCCAGACGAGCTTCAATGCCATACAACTCTCCTTCCGTGGTCTTCAACTGTTCTTAAATGCAAACAAAACTAAATGCATGCTCTTCAACCGATCGCTGCCCACACCTACCCACCCGTTCTGCATCATACTCTGGACGGTTCTGACTAGAATATGTGGACAACTACAAATACCTAGGTGTCTGGTTAGACTGTAAACTCTCCTTCCAGACTCACATCAAGCATCTCCAATCCAAAACAAAATCTAGAATCGGCTTCCTATTTCTCAACAAAGCATCCTTCACTAATGCTGCCAAACATACCCTAGTAAAACTGTCATTTACAAAATAGCCTCCAACACTCAGCAAATTGGATGCAGTCTATCACAGTGCCATCTGTTTTGTCACCAAAGCTCCATATACTACCCACCACTGCGACCTGTATGCTCTCGTTGGCTGGCCCTTGCTTCATCTCCGTCGCCAAACCCACTGGCTCCAGGTCATCTACAAGTCTCTGCTAGGTAAAGCCCCACCTTATCTCAGCTCACTAGTCACCATAGCAGCACCCACCCGCAGCACGCGCTCGAGCAGGTATATTTCACTGGTCACCCCCAAAGCCAATTCCTCCATCGGCCGCCTTTACTTCCAGTTTTTTGCTGCCAATGACTGGAACGAACTGCAAAAATCACTGAAGCTGGAGATTCATATCTCCCTCACTAGCTTTAAGCACAAGCTGTCAGAGCAGCTCACAGATCACTGCACCTGTACATAGCAAACCTGTAAATAGCCCATCCAACTACCTCATCACCATATTGTTATTTATTTATTTATTTTGCTCCTTTGCTCCCCAGTACCACTACTTGCACACTCATCTTCTGCACATCTATCACCCCAGTGTTTAATTTGCCATACTGTAATAATTTTGCCACTATGGCCTATTTATTGCCTCACCCCCCTTATCCTAGCTCATTTACACACACTGTATATAGACTTTCTCTATTGTATTATTGACTGTATGTTTGTTTATTCCATATGTAACTCTGTGTTGTTGTTTGTGTCGCACTGCTTTGCTTTATCTTGGCCAGGTCGCAGTGGTAAATGAGAACTTGTTCTCAACTAGCCTACCTGGTTAAATGAAGGTGAAATAAAAAATAAATAAATAAATAAATGATCTGTCTGTAAACAATTGTTGGAAAAATTACTTGTGTCATGCACAAAGTAGATGTCCTAACCGACTTGCCAAAACTATAGCTTGTTAACAAGAAATGTGTGGAGTGGTTGAAAAACAAGTTTTAATGACTCCAGCCTAAGTGTATGTAAACTTCTGACTTCAACTGTGTGTATGTGTATTTGTCTGTCCCGGTGTTGACAAAAGCAGAACAAACAGATTCTGCGATAACAAACAATCTAAATGAGTGACAGGCCAAGTATCCAATTGGAATACCCCAGAGGTACCTAGAGACTCCTATTGTTGGACCAACCAGAAACACAACGACGCTGCTAGTTGCAGTTCTTTGTCATCATCCCCCCCCCCCCCAGCCCCCGATACACAACACACAACACACACCCCTCCCACACACACAAGCACACAAACAAAACTCCAAAGAGTGCCATTTCTTAACGGTTCGGGCGGTTCGATAGCAGAATGAGATAGATTATGAAAAAGACGCTCACAACAGCGACACTGAAGCACAACGATCCACTTCACTGCTGCACATTAAAAAACCCTCTATACCAGGATGGTGCTCTGAATTGATCTGACAAATAGGACCGAACCCCAGCAGTGCCAAAGCTGCAAGCGCTCAATTGCTACCACCGCTAACCCGGAGAGCTGTCACGGCAATAAACTGCTACGGCTATGGTTACAGCTACGCAACAAACGTTCCATCCCCAGGGTTGAATCTCTTTTATTTCCCCTCCGTCAATACTCCTTTGGAAAGAATAAAAGGGGAAGGTTGGGGAAGGACATGCTGACACATGCTGGGCAGGTAAGGACAATGTGTGAAGGAATCACGTGCTCTCTCTCTCTCTCTCTCTCTCTCTCTCACACACACACTCTTTCTTCCTCTTGTTTTCCCAGGGTTTGAGGACAGGCTTAATTAGGGAAAGGTCTGGTAAGGACTCCTTCTGCTGCAATGTCCTCTATGACCAGTCAGTCTGACAGCTGTTGAAAGTGATGTGAGGAAGGAACATAATCAGGGAAGGAAGAGAGGAGATCGAGTTAGAGATAGGCCGAGAAAGATGGAAGCCGTAGCGGAGAAAGCGATACTGTGAGAAAATAGGAAAGAAAGGAGTGGATAGTGGAAGTGTGTGGATAGAGGGATAGAGATTAGGCAAGAAGAGCGAGATGGATGCTCTAGTGGGCCCAATCAGGAAAGGATGAGAGGAGAGTGAGTCGAAATGAGTCCGAAATAAATGGAAGCCGGGATAATGTCAGAGAAGGGGCAGAAAGGAGGAAGAGAGAGATGAATGCTCTAGTGGACAGTGGGATACGGTGGGCCTGCCCACTCGTTTAGGAGGAGGGGGATTTGATGGTGTCTGGCACTGGGACTCGGGCTCAGTGTAGACAGCATACTGGCTCTCTCTCACACACAGCCTACTGGAATTGATGGTTCTTCAGATGGCTGTTTAAACAGGTTAATTGGCCTGGCATCCCCAGAGATAGACAGAGAGAGGAGATGGATGGAGGGAGGGACAGAGTTAGGGAGAGAGAGAGAGAGAGAGAGAGAGAGAGAGAGAGAGTTGGCAGGCCAAAGAGATGGAGAGAGGGGGAGATGGAATGAGTGAGAGATAGAAGATGAGGGGACAGAGGATGGAGAGAGGGGGGGAGATATGGCTGGTGATCAGACTGACTGTGGGGAGTATGTAGTGTATAAGGTATAAGCAGAGTATTAGAACAGGCTGGCTGAGGACAGGCTGACTGAGGACAGCCTCACTGACGGGGCATGGCCAAACTACTACCACACCACTGACGGACAGCTATGAGACAACCCCCCTCCTCCATGTGGGCTGCATGCTGCATGCTGTGTGTTGGTTTTCTCTGCCATTGTGCGTGTACAGTGTATGTGTAGTACTCTAGGGATCGTGCAGACAGGTCCTAAGTTAAAATTGTCTCCAGACAAAGCACCTACCAAGCTGTCTGCCAACCCACCATTTGAACAATGGACCCAGACCCAAAGTCCAACTTAGAACCTATTTGTAATTAACAATCAACCTATTTGACGTGTAATGTTAAATAACGTGTAATGTTAAAAATATAAACATTAAAAAACTAACAAATCCTCCTTTCCTGATTTACTTGAATATTCTATCTACCATATTAATATGGATCAATATTCATCTGAACAAGCTACTGGATGCTTGATTGGGCTTTATCAACTCTCCCCCATCATCCCTACTCCCAGTAGAAGAACCTCAGCAGACATCCACGCTCAACACTATCTACCATGTGTGTGAGCCAGAGTTGCACACACCTATACACACACACGCACACAAATAATCAATCGATTTCTTCTCAAGAGGCCAATTCTCGTAACTCTCCTTGCTTAGTAAATCACATTCAAATAATTCAAAAACAAAGAGTCATACATTACGTTTTGTTTAAATGAATCATATATTTTCCCTCTGTCTTGGGCGTTTGAGGAGGCAAAGGGGAGAGAGAGAGCGAGAGAACAACATGCAGACAGAAGAAAGAGAGGGAGGGAGAGAGAGAGAGAGGAGACGACGAACCCGAGGAGAGGAGAGGGAGCTGTGGTGGAGGAGAAAGAGAAAGAGAGAAGGGTCTGCGAGAGAAAGCAGACTCGTTTGGCAATTAGAGAAGGCTTTAGCGGTGATTAGAAGACAATGCAGGGAAGGAGAGAGGGAAAGAGAGAGGGAGAGAGAGGGAGAGAGAGAGGCAAAGAGGGGGATCAGACTAAATAAAGCCTCTCTCAGGCATAGACAAGCCTCCACTGCAGAGGAAGAGACAAATTGAAAAGAAGCAAGCAGCAACTTTTCCAACTTTTCTTCACAGCCGTCTAGTATGTTGTGCCAAAGCCGCAGTCAAAACACACTAAGCTTTAGGCGGCATGTCTGTGAACCTCCCCAATGATCACTCTTAGTTTTGGAGGCTGGACTGTCAGACATAGTGCTGCACCTCAAACGTGCTCACACACGCACACACATGCGCACGCGCACCCAGACACTGTACACTGCTAACCAAAGACGACATCCCCCATGTGCGTCTCTCATTTCCACACAGCAATCATGTCTCCACTTCATTCAATTTGGCCTTTTACCCTGGCTTTCTGTGGTCATGGGGGGAAGAGCCGTAAAGCACTCTGGCGGTTGCTCTTCATTGTGTTCTGTGGATCGATAACCTACAAATTCAATGATGAATTTAATACCTAGTGTGGCGTTCCCTTGACACACAGCCCTGATCCTGTATCACTTACAACTACCGTGATGCTAAAGCAATGATTAGATAGATATTTACTGAAGTCTAGGCACTTTTACGATATTAACAATCAAGAGGTAAAGGAGATCTAAGAACAAGGGCCAAAGTGTGTTTATATGTGTGTTCTTACCATACACAAGAGCGATGACCAACTTACAGGGTGTGTGTGTGTGTGTGCTTGATTGAGAAAGAGAGAGCGAGGGAGAGGGAGAGCGATTGGGAGGGAGAGAGAGAGACAGAGAGCGCGAGATAGACCATTACAGAGAAAAACACATGCATTTCACGTGATCACGTGTTTCACATGTGATTGAATGTGAAGTTAATGTGATAACGTGTAAATCAACATGTCATGACATGAAACTACAACACGTGAGCACATGTGACAACACGTGAGCACATGTGAAAACATGATTTCATGCGAAATGAATGTGAAATAATTGTGACAACATGGGGAGGCAACACTTCAACATGTGATAACATGAAGCTACACACGTGACGTGAACATTTCCATGTGAAGTCTTCCAAAAACACATTTTCACTTGATTTCATGCAAAATATGTGGAAATGCCATATGTGAAATCATGTGATTTTCCACATGTGAAATCATGTGTTTTTTCCATAAGGAGAGAGAGAGAGAGATAGAGAGGGAGAAGGACTCCTGTATGCCTATGCCCTGTGTCCTCAGGGTATAAAGATGTGGAGGGGGTGAGAGGCTGGCTACGGGGGCATCTTGTCTTTCAGAGAACACCGGGTTCACTTTGACAAAGACTGCTGCTCTCAGCACTTTCCACTCAGTCTGACCCTGCAGGATTTGGGTTTGTTTACACACATTCAACATTTTCTCCCGCATCCCCACCACAGTATCACTACCCACCAGGGCTCAGGTGGCATTTGCCTGGGACAGGGTACTCAAGGTCAGTGTGTGTGTGGTGTTGAGGGACCAGAGTCCCAGCCGATCTGCCCACTCCGCCAATGCGTCATCCCTGTCACTCCATCCATCACCCCCGGAAACCAACTCCCAACCCATCCCCACTCTCCCTAACCCCACCACCTACTGTATCTCAGTCTAGCACCAGCTTTCCTCAATCTTCTCACAGATAGGCGGTTACTCTCTCCCCTGTCATCATCCTTGCACAGCGCGGTATCATAAAAGGGACAACGCAAACACACCATTCACGCAGACTGCTCTGCCTCGGCTATTCGTTTCTCAGACTGTCGATGTCTACACATACCAAAAATGAATTTACTTCCTCAAACTGTCAGAGATAACGGTTCGTTTCGCTTAACTAATCAACCTATCGTCCATCGAGTGTTTCAGACGTTCCGTTTCTCTGACGGGCCAGGCAATATACAAAAGACGTCCTCCTGGCTTTGTGTGGAGAGAAAAACAAATCAATTTTGAGTCCCTCAAATCCTAGAAAAACACACACAGCGTAGTGGATGAAGCAGTGGTTTTTCAATAAGATGGTGGATATTTCTGTTTCCTGGAAAGATGCACTCCTGTAAGAGACTTGGGTGGGTGAACCGTGCAATTAGTGGTTGTAAAGTTTCCCTTTGATAGGAACCACGAGGGAAAAGTTCAGGAAACGGTCAAACCAGAATCCATGGCTAGAGGTAGAGCGCTCCAGCTTAACTACATCCATGTACTGCCCAAAATAAAACCTTCAATACAGCAACAAGTGGTACTGTGTCAATGGAAAGTAGCCTACAGCTGTAATAGCCTACAGCTGTAATTATGGTAACAGTTGCAGTCAAACCAGACACAGGTAAGGCCATAGACAGTGTGTGTGTGTGTCTTGTCTGTGTCTCTGTGTGTGTGTGAGTGTGAGTGTCTTGTGTGTGTGTGTGTGTGTGTGTGTGTGAGTGTGAGTGTCTTGTCTGTGTGTGTGTGTGTCTGTGTGTGTGTGCGTGTGTGTGTGTGTGTGCATGCGTGCATGTGCGTGTGTGTGTGTGTGTGTATGCTCCTTCCTCACAGAGACTAGTGTGCATTAAGCCCTCAGCCTGTGTGCTTACGGTATGGTGTCTTATGACCAAGCTGAAGTAGAGCCATTTGTCACTGATGATCGCTATCAAAACCTCCCCAAGGGTGTGTGCGTTTGTGTGTGTGTGTGTTGATGCCAGCCTGCGTCATTGATCCCCTGTTGCAGGCAGAATGAGAAGGCTTTGCAGCGGGGTGATCGATGGGTCTTACAGCTGTCAGCTAAATGTTTCTAAGGGTTTGGAGGCATTAGGAGGGTAAATCCCACACCGCGTGTGTGTGTATGTGTTTCTGTGTGTGTGTGTGTATATCTGTGATTGTTTGTCATTGTGTGTGAAAGATTGGACATCTAGGATTCAGTCGAAACCTCATCTAACAGCATAACGCTGATATAGTACATGGAGGTGAACATCTCTTCCTCTCTCCGTCTCTCCTCCTCTCCTTCTTCAGGTGAGAGTGTGTCTGGGAATACAGCTGTTCCGAAGAGATAATCTCGTATGACGGACCAATTAGTTACGTAACACACCTTCCGACAATGCAGACACTTCAGGCACTCCATAGACACTCTACAGTACACACTCCAGACCTAGAGTGGTCCTTTGTCACGACTTCTGCCGAAGTCGATGCCTCTCCTTGTTCGGGCGGTGCTCGGCGTTCGACGTCACCGGTCTTCTAGCCATCATTGGATCCATTTTTCATTTTCCACTGGTTTTGTCTCGTCTTCCTACACGCCTGGTTCCAATCCCATTCATTACATGTTGTGTATTTAACCCTCTGTTTCCCCTCATGTCCTTGTCAGAGATTGTTTGCTGTTATGCTCGTGATTTATGTATTGGTGCGCGACGGGTTCTTGTACCCACGTTTATTTTATTATGTACTTTGGTTTTGGAGTTTTTGTTTTACGTTATTAAACTACTCCATTTATACCAAGTTTGATTCTCCTGCGCCTGACTTCCCTCCCTCCTACACACACGACATGACATCCTATGGGAAAATGATTTCTGCCAGGTAGTAATCAGGGGTCCTAGTGGTACGAACGCACACAGAGACACACACACTCTTGTCTTTGATGCCACACAGCTTCAGTGCGGCTAATTGTTGTGAGGTTGGGAAGGAGAGGGCCCTGGAGCTTCCAGGGGGAAACCACACACCCGCAAACAGGAGGGGTTGAGTAGGTGGTGGACGGGGGGGGGGGATAAATTAGCATTGCTAGCTGGTTGTTGTGACAAGTCCTGTTAATGAGAACATCCTTGAGAGTTTTTTTGGAAGAGGGAGGGGTGAAAAAAGGGGCCATGATCATCTGTTCGCCGAGGAAAGGAGGGACACAGTGTGAAAAAGAACTGCCAAAAAGGCTTTGCAATTAGTCCACAACATCTGCAGGAGAGTTACTGAGTAGCAACAAGTCAGAGTGAGAGAGGAGAGGAAAGGAGAGAACGAGAAAGACAGAGTTGGAAACTGGAGAGAAACGTAGTGTTCTTAACTTCAACTGGACGACAGAAGTCATAACGGTAACAGTGATGGTGACACGAGCATAAACGGTTCATTGCTCGAGTTGACGCATGGACATTTGATAGCAATCCGCTACGGTAATGTTAAACAGTAAACGCCAATTGGAGTTTAACTACCCTGAAGGCGAACATGTTAGAGAAATGTTTAGCACTGTAGCAAAGTCAGAAAGCGCCAAAGGCACTCCTCTCCCCCATAGGGTGTGTGTGCTACATCTGAGTGAGTGTAAAAACAGAGCTATCATGTGACATGTAATGCCTAGGACTAGAGAAGTAGGCGAGGCATCCAAATCCAGGAAGTTACAACTGTTAGTTACAAATGTGCACAGCAGTTAGTTACGACTGTGCACAGCAGTTAGTTACAACTGTGCACAGCAGTTAGTTACAACTGTGCACAGCAGTTAGTTACAACTGTGCACAGCAGTTAGTTACAACTGTGCACAGCAGTTAGTTACAACTGTACACAGCAGTTAGTTACAACTGTGCACAGCAGTTAGTTACAACTGTACACAGCAGTTAGTTACAACTGTGCACAGCAGTTAGTTACAACTGTGCACAGCAGTTAGTTACAACTGTACACAGCAGTTAGTTACAACTGTGCACAGCAGTTAGTTACAACTGTACACAGCAGTTAGTTACAACTGTGCACAGCAGTTAGTTACAACTGTGCACAGCAGTTAGTTACAACTGTGCACAGCAGTTAGTTACAACTGTATACAGCAGTTAGTTACAACTGTGCACAGCAGTTAGTTACAACTGTATAGTGAAAAATGGCTAGTTTACAAACTAGCTATTTCTCTGCTATTGATGCTTAGTCCTGTATTTATCCTGGCAGCTCTACATGTGTGTGTGTTGTGCGGTGTGTGTGTGTGTGTGTGTGTGTGTGTGTGTGTGTGTGTGTGTTTGAAGGCACCAACTTGCCTGGAGTTGACTCACCTCCACCTGGCTTAGTGAGGCGAAGCCAACTGGCTCGCCGTGTCGTTTGGGAGAATCAGAGAGATGTGTAGAGGAGGCTTAGGAATGCATGAGGCACTTCACTGTGTAGCATTACCATGATTCATCTGCACAAAACTGCAAAAGCTCCTGATAATCGCTTCAGCTAATCCCCACCACGCGTCTGGCAAAACAGGCGTGAAGAGAGTGGAGGGGAAGTTTTCTAACCTTGGGGAGGAGGGGCGGGGGGGGGGGCTAAACTGGGTGGTAGTGTGTGTATGTGGGGGGGGGGGGGGGGGGGGGGGGGGGGGGGGGGGGGGGGGGGGGGGGGGGGGGGGGGGGAGATACGGAGTTACGGCTTAAACAGAGTCACCCGTCAGTCACACCTTGTCACTTCTGGAAACCCTCACAAGTTTATCCGTGTCAAAAGCAAAGCAGGGAAAACTCCCCGGAGGAGAAAACAGAGGAAGATGAAGGGAGATGAAATACATTGAATAATATTTAATGCTGAGAGAGAAATTACAGTTTTCTGGGTTAGGGGCACTGGAGATTTCTGGTGGGCTTGGGAGGGAGGGAGGGAGGGGGGGGGAGCAAGACTTACTAGGACAGTTGTTTGGCTATTCTAGAGACGTTTTAGTGATCGAGTCTCTCCTTGCAATCACACCTCAGTCCATTGTCTTGTACACAGGACTGGGATAGAACCAGTATGAACCAGCTGGACCAATCTTCTCCTCAACAGTGTTTAGCCCATAGACAAATGTATAACGGTCCTGTTATAGCCTAACTCATGATTGGTTCTATTCCTAGATATAGCCAGGGACACTTCCAGCAGTGAGATCACCCAGACGGTCACACACTCACACACTCCCTCAGGGGAAATGGCATTTAGATCTACTCATTAGCGTCTTACCATGCTCCATAATGTGACAAGTGACACTTTACCGCGGCACAATTACGCTGTAATAAGCAACTCCAACCTCTGTTTGCTAAATTAGGAACAACTGGACTGGAGTTGTCAGAAACCAAACAAACACCAGACCATCGCACATCGCTCTAACATAGTCAAGTGCTTCGAAAAACTTTGACTCAAAACGCCGTCAGGTGCACGCTGCACAGGCCCGGAGAAAACAAATGATGACTAACTCTTGGGGAGGGGAAAGTGATCGTTGAACACAAGAGTTTGTAGGAGGACTGTACACCCTGCAGCAGTACATTACACACACTCAGCCAGCGAAGGCCTGGGCCATTATAAAGCTCCCCCACTATTAATGTACAAGATATTACAAATGCACAGTGAGTTAGGATTGCCATTGAAGAGCAAATGAATCAGGCTTCACAGCTGGACTTAAAGAACTGCTGAATCACCAGCGGTGAATTTTGTATTTTCTTTAGCCTGGCCCACGCTCTCCCTCCCACCAACATCGCTGTCACAAACTCCCTGCAAGACACTGCTCTCTGTGGGGAAATCCCACTGGGATACTCGGCATTTGTGCATATGTGTGTGTTCGTATTTGATGTCAGGAGCTGTAAGCATGAATACCCATATCAATGACTCCACAGTGGAGACTTGGGTGACTGACAAGAGTGTGAGGAGTGGTGGCAAATGGAACAAAAGGTGGACTATACCAATCTGTGTGTGAGCTCTCGTCTCTGTTAAAACTGCCAGTCCAACTATCACAGCAGTTTCCCTATTTCATGCCTGTTACTTCTAGACTTGCTTTCTCTATTTCAGCAGATCATCTTGGCGTGTAACCACTGTTGTTTACCTATGTCCTCTTGTTTTATTGCTACCATCTATGATACTACCACTCACATTCGGGCTACAACTAGGTTCTCTCTCTCTCTCTCTCTCTCTCTCTCTCTCTCTCTCTCTCTCTCTCTCTCTCTCTCTCAGCTCCGATGCGGGTGTGATGTGCTCTGAGAAGACTTCGGGGAGAGTGAGGAAGCGAGGGAGGAGTAGAAACACAGAAGAGGAGGCCTTCTCTCTCGACCCCATGCGCCCCTCTTTCCCCCCGGGGCCAGTAGGCTAGCTGTGAAATGAATGAGAGGCATTGCGTGGGCGGCCCGCTAACGCTAAGATAATGACAGCATTTTGTCAGCGCTCGCCTACAGCGCTGTCTCTTGGCACATGAAAGAGGAGGTGGAGGGCAGGAGGATGGGGGGGGGGAGAGGAGGAGAGAAGGGCTGCACGGAGCCAACAGCAGTGAACGTTGCATGGATACTACAGGCATCTGCTGGAGGAGTAAGATGGTCAAGATGGTCAAGGATCTCAATCGATACAAACACACTAACAACACAGATGTGTTTACCAATACAGCTCTGAGCACAGTAGCAAAGTTTCCCTGGAAGTGCCCGTAATGAATAGCACTTCAGAGGCTGGAGGTAGCAGCATGACACCCTCCTACTGTGTTATGATGCCAGGACCCCAGTGAGCTGCCCTCGACCTCGCCAGGAGATAAATAGCCTCTTAGCTCCCAGAGCAGAGCGAGCAATGTGCTGCTGCTTTAATGAGGGTTAGGCTGCTGTATTCTTCTGGCTGTCAGACCTGAGACAGATAGACACATCATGGCTGCCAGGGTGGGGTCTAATTACCGTGGCTGGTTAACATCACACAAACAAAAAGACAAACAAACAGTCAAACATACATCCAAAACTCGTCTCCCTGGGCTTAACAGAAGTCACATTTCTTTGTAGTCCTGCAACATGATTTGTGAGTGTGCATGCCCACCACTGTGCATGAGATAGCCAACAGATGCTCGGTGACGACAATGATGAAACCGCAAAAGACGGCGCTTAACGCCACCCTCAGACAAAGATACAAAAATATATAACAAAAGAAAGAAGAATCCTAAAGCGTGGCGCTTTGAAAACAGATCATTAGATCTGCGACAACAGAATAAGGCTGTCAGTGGGGATGGAGATGCTTGCATTGTGGGAGACACGGGCACAAAGAGCCCTGTCGGACCAAATCAAACATATATCAAATCTCGCGACTAAGTCATCATCAAACCCACAGACTGACATCCTCACTAATGACCCCAACATGAAAAAAAGTTTACCTTTCCCCAATATCCCACAGAATGAGATGGTTTTGGTTTTACATATAAATTCTAGTTTCTGTGTCGTATTTCTCTGTTCCTCTGCATCTGAATGACATGACACAGTGGTCGTATCAAAGTCGTGTCAAAACCTCATTAAAAAAGGGCTCTCTTTTCAACTCCCTTCATTGGCTGTTTCTCTCTTTTTTGGCCAGAGTGATTCAGACTAACGTGTCATTACTTCTGTATTACACACTTCCTCTAGCTGCTCCGGACCGCCCCTTTTTCCTAGGGGTCAGACTGACAACCACCCCCTGCTGTTCCAACATCCACCCCTGACCTGTGGTGTTTGGTCCCTGAGTTGCAGGTGTGTGCGGTCTGGATTCTAGAACTCCCCTCTTTTCAACCTTCATTTCCTGACACTTTCCTCTGAACCTGACCATAAACTTGACCTTTCACCACTATGTAAATACTCTTGTTTCCTCTCAGATTAATGTTAATGGTAACCTTTGAACTTCACAAATCTGTAACTAAAAAAGGGAGACTTAATGAAACTTTTGATCAAAAAAGAAACAAGGTATGCATCCAAATAATATGCAAAGCTGATATATCCTCAAGAAATGTACTTCTGGGTCGTAAACATGATTCCAAAGACACTAACAGCACAGGTAAACAGGCAGCACTATAACCATCCAAATACATGTGGAGAAGAGCACCACTGATGAGAGCATCACACAGAGTGTGTGACACAGGATTAGTGTGTACGATGCAGTGTGGTGGGGCTACAGCTGCTGCTGCTGGGAGGCACGTCTCTCTGGCTGTGACTCTGGCTGGCATGGAGAGGGCATAGTAGGGGTGGTACTGCCCGCCAGTACCAGCCCACTGTCTGTCTGTCTGTCTGGCCTGCTCTCTGCTTCTGCATGCCTCCTTCCTGTTCCACCCCTTTTTTTTCATCCCGCTCTCCCTGTTCTGCTTCAATTCATGTCCCTGCCTTAACAAATGTCAGGGTGACACCTTGGCTGAGGGGAGCTTGTCATTGGCAGATAATGAGGTAAAAAGCCAGTGACTGCAGTGGTTCTTAATTACTTTCTCTCTCTGTGTCTACAGACATGACACAAGGGAGAGGGCAGAGCTTTTCCAATCAACACTGACACTTGGATATCAATGTGCCAAAAACTACAGATCACTCATTATGACAGAGAGAGAGAGAGAGAGAGAGAGAGAGAGAGAGAGAGAGAGAGAGAGAGAGAGAGAGAAAGAAAGAAAGAAAGAAAGAGACACACAGAGAGAGCGAGACAGAGAGAGAGAGAGAGAGAGAGAGAGAGAGAGAGAGAGAGAGAGAGAGAGAGAGAGAGAGAGAGAGAGAGAGAGAGAGAGAGAGAGAGAGAGAGAGAGAGAGAGAGAGAGAGAGAGAGAGACAGACAGACAGACAGACAGACAGACAGACAGACAGACAGACAGACAGACAGACAGACAGACAGACAGACAGACAGACAGACAGACAGACAGACAGACAGACAGACAGACAGACAGACAGACAGACAGACAGACAGACAGACAGACAGACAGACAGACAGACAGACAGACAGACAGACAGACAGACAGACAGACAGACAGACAGACAGACAGACAGACAGACAGACAGAGAGAGACAGACAGACAGCCCTGTTGATGTAGGCTGACACAACAAATGGAGGATAGAGAGTGAAGACGGCGGAAAGAAAAACAGAATACCGCACAGTGAGAGGAGGATCCCAGAAATACAGGGATAACAGGAGAGGGCACGACTACATGGAATATTACAGTAGATGAACTCTACACTCAATTGACTTCGCAATTGGACATCTGTCCATGCCCTGAGGACGTCGCAAAATGCCTTCAAAACCGTCCGATAGGTAACAGTGAGCGCTATTACCATCAAGTAGGCTTGGGTTTTGCTAGTGTGTTGTGGTCTAGGGTGGCGGATGGGTGTAATCCAATTACTCTGGATCCGAAGGTTGTGTGTTCAATCCCAGTGGTGGACAATCATTATTATTTATTTTTTTAAACCCTATCCCAAACCTTAACCCTTAACTTAACCATTCGGAATAAATACCTAAACTTCGAAATGTGACATTTGGAGAAACAGAAAGATGCTAAACAGGAGTCAACCCAGCGAGTCAAAAGCACTTCGAAATTTGACGTTTGAAGCAACTTCGAAATATGACGTTTGGATAAAACGGGTAAACGTCAGAATCTGAAGTCCAATTGGTAAAACTGTGAGATCTTGTTGCTACACTAACTCTCTCTTCTTCTCTCTCTTTGCGAGTGTCCCTCTCTCTCGCTCTCCATCCACTATCTGCACCGCTCTTTCTTTTTTCTTTGCTTCTTCCTCTCCCCTCCCCTACCTCTTTCTGTATTCCTCTCTTCATTTAGGTTACTCTACATTGCTTCTTCTCAAGAGGATCAGAAATAGAGATCCTGTATCCTGTACTCCTCTGCAGAGTTACACTGAAATCTCCCTCAGCAATGTCATGAAGCAGAATATTTGGGCTTTACTGAATAAAGGAGTTTAGTCACTGATGCCTTTGGCTGGCTTGCTTTAAAGGCTAGTTTAAAGCCTGGATCCTCTCTGGGTGCTGTGTGATAACATTCATTGTGAGGCGCACTATTCAACCTCAACTAATTTGAAACGAAATCAAATTGAACAAATAAATCCCCCAATCACATAAAAAAAAAGGTTTTCCAGACTGATTTAAATACGGTCAAATTGAATAAAATAAAGTGAAACCCTAATTAGTCCATATTGTGTTTGTTTTGTTCTAACTTCATCTGCTCTCTTATCACAGTCGGCTGAGTGATGGCACACGCTTACACACACATAATGGCTGTCTCTTTGTGCTGTAATTAGTGTGTGCGACTGGGGCTGTCAATACACATGAAAGACAGAGCCTTCACACACACATACACACACACACACACACACACACAAACGCATATATGCCCAAACGCACGCACACACACACATAGGCAATGACAATAAGCTTTGCACACGACTATTGATCTGTCCATTCAACCACTGTGCGGCCACACAAAAGAGTAATAAAGCACTTTTGTTCACACTGCCGCTAAATTGCAAGTTTGTGCCTGGAGGGAGAAGAGGAGAGAAGGGGACATCGATAGCAGCCAACTGACTATCTCTATTATGCTATTGTTCATGATACGGCATCTTTTTGTAAACAAGGAAACAATAGTGATGACTCCCACATGAAAGATACCATAGAAGAGAAAGGGAGAAAAGAGAACGGAGGGAAAATCAAATCGATATTGGCTGTAAATGGGATTAGTTTTTGCCTCAATTAGCAGATGCAGATTTAGGGATGTGTTGTTGGTGTGGTGAAGTGCTCAGAGAGGTTCTTCTGCAGCCAGAGACGGAGCAGAAACACAGGGCTTTAGACAGCCCAGGGAGTCCTATACTAAGAAGAGCCCGGAGAAAACCCTTTGCCTCTTCGAGAGTCGCTAAGAAGATTACATCAACCTTTTAAAAACAATAGTAGACATATACTTGCTAAACTAACTTCACAAGCCAACTTTGGTCCATTGTTTGTTGGTGAAGGAACAGCACACACAGAGATAAGCAATTTTCAAAATGTCAGCCATTTCATGTAACATGCGGGGAAGACCCACATGAAAAAATACTATTGTACATACGATGGTATAAATACTATAGTATTCAGTGTAGTGTTTTTGTAGAATTTACTGTAATATTCACTGTAGTGTTTCACAAAGTGTCCAATGTAGTGTTTTGTACTTACTACAGTTTCGCAAAAACACTACAGTGAATACTGTAATATTTACTGAACTATACTGTAGTATTTATAGTTAACTATAGTATAACTACTAAAGTAAAAACTGTAGTATAGACTATAGTAATTCATGTAGTGTTTTGCATATTTTAGTATACTGTAGTATTTACTGTAGTGTTATTGCAGACTGTACTATACTGTAGTATTTACTGTAGTGTTTTTGCAGACATTACTGTAGCTTTCACTATAGTGTTTTCGTTTTATTATATTTGACAAAGACGTGGCGGCTTTGTACTTCAGGAAACCTACTATAGAAATACCTAAACATTTTCCATAACCTGTAGGTAGGTAGGACTGCGGTCTGAACAGAGAGTTCAGCGCTTCTGCTCTTTTCCATAACCTGTAGGGAACACAATATATTGTCTATACTTGGCACCTAGGTTTCTCACTTAGGGGTGGCACAAATTGCAATATGGGGCAGGGGACAGGTCAGGGTATACGTAAATTAAATACTCGAAAATGTACTATAGTTAAAAAGGTGTAGTGTTTTGCGGACTGTAGGGTTTTTGCAGATATCACTGTTGTATTTACTACAGTGTTTTTTTTGCAGCAAATACTGTATTATTAACTACAATGGGATACTACAACGTGTAGTATAGTATTCTACGGTATACACTACAGCATGCCACATGTACACACACACACACACACGAACGGTAAAAAAATCTAAACGGCATAATAGCTGGATACGACCCAGTCCCACTCAGCATCCAGGGGAGCAGTATCAGGTGCAACTCTATCTGCTGGGATGGGGCTGTGAATCATTTCACTGTTCTCCCCTATGAAAACAAAATGTGTGTACAAAGCATTAGGAACACTGCTCTTTCAAATCAAATCAAGTCAAATGTTATTGGTCACATACACATGGTTAGCAGGTGTTAATGCGAGTGTAGTGAAATGCTTGTGCTTCTAGTTCCGACAGTGCAGTAATATCTAACAAGTAATCTACCAATTCCACAACAACTACCTTGTACACACAAGTGTAAAGGAATGAATAAGAATATGTACATATAAATATATAGATGAGCGATGGCCGAACGGCATAGGCAAGATGCAGTAGATGGTATAGAGTACAGTATATACATATGAGATGAGTTGTGTAGGTTATGTAAACATTATATAAAGTGGCATAGTTTAAAGTGACTAGTGATACATTTATTACATCCAATTTTTGATTATTAAAGTGGCTAGAGATTTGAGTCAGTATGTTGGCAGCAGCCACTCAATGTTAGTGATGGCTGTTTAGCAGTCTGATGGCCTTGAGATAGAAGCTGTTTTTCAGTCTCTCGGTCCCAGCTTTGATGCACCTGTACTGACCTCGCCTTCTGGATGATAGCGGGATGAACAGGCAGTGGCTCGGGTGGTTGTTGTCCTTGATGATCTCTTTCCATGACATAGACTGACCAGGTGAATCAAGGTGAAAGCTGGGATCCCTTTTTGATTTCACCTGTTAAGTCCACTTCAATCAGTGTAGATGAAGGGAGGAGACGGGTAAAAGAAGGATTTTCAAGCCTTGAAACAATTGAGACATGGAATGTGTATGTGTGCCATTTAGAGGGTGATTGGGCAAGACAAAATATTTGAGTGTGTCAACAACTGCAACACTGCTGGGTTTTTCATGCTCAACAGTTTCCCGTGTGTATCAAGAATGGTCCACCTCGAAGAGGACATTCAGCCAACTTGACATAACTGTGGGAAGCATTGGAGTCAACATGGGCCAGCATCCCTATGGAACACTTTTGACACCTTGTAGAGTCCATACCCTGACGAATTGAGGCGATTCTGAGACAAAACGGGGTGCAAGTCAATATTAGGAAGGTGTTCCTAATGTTTTGTACACTACAGGAAATGTATTTAATGTATTTCAAAATACATTCTGAAACACACTAGAATATATTTATCAATATATTTTATAAAATTATGTTTAAATGTATTTGGAAATGTTTTGTAAAACATACTAAAATGTTTTTATAAAAATGTACTTGCAAATAAAACACACCGCAACAAAATAATGACAGTCTTAACAATGAAAATGTGGTATCACATAAACTTATGCTTGTCTCATTAAGACTGCAGAATTTGCAGTGTACACGCTTAATCTTTAATTACAGAACACAAAATAACACATATTATAAACCGGGTAGTTTGGATACTGGATGCTGATTGGCTTAAACAACATTTAGCCGTGTGCATGTGAGACCGAATACCATGACTCTGACGTTTAGCCTTTCCACCTTGATATCATTGCGCCTTTTCACCTTGATATCATTGCGCCTTTTCACCTTGATATCATTGCGCCTTTTCACCTCGATATCATTGCACCTTTTCACCTTGATATCATTGCGCCTTTTCACCTCGATAAAATGGCTACATCAACAATAGTTTGACATGCCAATGTAGAAAAGAAGTGTTTCGATGAATTTGAGAGAAATCGAAACGAAAAGACCATCAAGAAACAAAACAAAGTGTGCACTTACCTGCTTCACTGACTGGTGTGCAGAAAAAGGAATACATTGTGAGTTTGGGAATACAACAGAGCTGAATGTAATTCTACGGGACTTTTATGGTTCAGTGAGAAACATGAATGGCAAAGAATATAGGATTAGCAGCTACGCTGGACTCAGACTGAGCTGGTTCGAACTGACATATCAACGACCACCCTCTCAGTCAGGCATGGAGTATACAGAAGGACACCGAATTCACAACGAGCAACAATGTGTCTGTTGGCTTAATTAAAAAGTGGAGGAAAGAGGGGCACAACAAAGCTGCCCACCAGTGAATGGATACATATGGTATCAAATCAGAATGAAATTCTATTTGTCACATGTGCCGAATAAGGTGAAATGCTTACTTACAAGCCCTTAACCAACGATGCAGTTTTAAGACAAATAAGTGTTAAAAAATAAGAAAATAGAAAAATATCAAATAATTAGTTGCCATACCAGGCGGTGATGCAACCAGTCAGGATACTCTCGGTGGTGCAGTGGTAGAACTTTTTGAGGATCTGAGGACCCATGCCAAATATTTTCAGTCTCCTGAGGGGGAATAGGCATTGTCGTGCCCTCTTCACGACTGTCTTGGTGTGTTTAGACCATGTTAGTTTGTTGGTGATGTGGACACCAAGGAACTTGAAGCTCTCAACCTGCTCCACTACAGCCCCGTCGATGAGAATGGAGGAGTGCTCAGTCCTGCTTTTCCTGTCGTCCACAATCTTCTCCTTTGTCTTGATCACGTTGAGGGAGAGGTTGTTATCCTGGCACCACACTGCCAGGTCTCTGACCTCTTCCCTATAGGCTGTCTCGTCATTGATCAGGCCTACCACTACCACGGCAAACTTAATGATGGTGTTGACTGACCTTCATGTCTTAAAGTAATGATGGACTGTCATTTCTCTTTGCTTATTTGAGCTGTCCTTGCCATAATATGGACTTGATCTTTTACCAAATTGGGCTTCTGTATAACCCCCCCACCCCACCCTGTCACAACACAACTGATTGGCTCAAATGTATTAAGAAAGAAAGAAATTCCATCAATTAACTTTTAAAAAAGGCACACCTGTTAATTGAAATCCATTCCAGGTGACTACCTCATGAAGCTGAGAGAATGCCAAGAGTGTGCAAAGCTGTCATCAAGGCAAAGCGTGGCTATTTAAAGAATCTCAAATATAAAATATTTAGATTTGTTTAACACTTTTTTGGTTACTACATGATTCCATATGTGTTATTTAATAGTTTTGATGTCTTCATTATAACGAGTAAATACCAGTTGACAGCCGTTCAAGTGGATTTTTCCCAGATGTGGTAAATTCCCCCTTCCCACTTGGTTATGAACACACCATAACACCACTAACCATCCATTGTAGATACATATAATACAACTCATTGGAAGCACAAAACCTAGACCTACACTTTGACCTATTGTGGAGTGTTGTGTGATGTATAGTTTTTTTGTTTTTAACTGATCTCGGGCACTAGATTTTGTTTATTATTTAATTAAGCTCAAGAGAGTCACTTACTATACTCCCCCCCCCACATGAGAAAACATGTTTTTTATGAAGTTGAACATATGCTCTTTATGACATAATGTTAAAATGAGGTGAAATCAAAAGTTTAAATTATATCACAGACTGTATTATACTGTAGTATTTACTGTAGCGTTTTTGCAGACATTAACGTAGCATTTACTATAGTGTTATGGTTTTAATATATTGGACATAGAAGTGGAGTCTTGTCTTGGTGGCCCCCCAAAACATATCTCCATTGATCAATACGTAAATGGTCATTTAAGAAGCCGAATTAGGAAACACTTTGGCAAACCTGTATACTAGGGGCTCAATTTTCGGCTGGCTTTAAGGAGACGCTAGTGTCAACTGCACATTCATTTCGTAATGTAAAAACTGGCGCATTAGCCGTTTCCAGTCCTAATGCCAGGTTCAGCCATTTACCAGTCTTATATCAGCTCGCTTGCGCTCAGATGGGCGGGGTGGAAACATTTCAGGTGTCCGTAAAAACATGATTCAAAATGCTAATTTCAGGCAGCGCTGATGGGGATATTTAAGACCAACCAAAAGCTGGTTTTAGATGTAACGCAGTTGGCTATGGCATACATTTTGACAGCTGAAACGCGGCCTATCCAACCGTGACGCACACTGTCCATATGCGCATGGAACAAGATAGCCTAATGTGCTATTGGTGCCTGTATAATTCGTATTTAGAAACATAGAAAAACGAATGTTTTTTCCCCCATTTCATTTTATTTGATTAAGCATAGCCTCCCATGCTCTCAATAAAGGCTTTTTTTTGTGTCTGACCAATGCAGTAGCGAAGTAGCCAAGACTGTCGATTAAGGGTTTGGCTACGGAAATCTTAATCACCAAAGCTCTATGAAAATATCAAGTTTGAGAGGAGCAAAACAGCGAGCTGACACTCCATTGTTATCTATGCATTGTAGGCAGGCCCATATTATTTTAGACATGCAGGTCCCGTTTTGGACTTGCGTAAAAACCCCTCCATGGTGTAGGCTACCTGTCCATGCCCATCATGAAACGAGAGATGAGTACCTCGGTGAATACCAGTGAACCTCGTATTTAGAAGTCATCTTTAACTTGTAAAAATGGCTTGTTTTCCCTTTCATATGTCCAAAACCCAAGCCTCCCCTTAGACCTACTATTACAAAAAATGGTTCAACAGCAATCAGTGTATTTTTTATACTGGCGATTGTATGATATCATTACATTTTACATGTATTTATTGTTGTTTTAAAAACAAACCGATTGCTTGTTTTTGTTCAATTTGATTACAACCAAACTTATTAGAATTATTCACTTTCCTTGTATTATGGTGGCAACGTCCGAGGCGCACTTGCAATGCAACTTCTGGAGATGTGTGAATGCGATCTGATCTGTAAAATGGTTCCGATTATGTTCATAAAACATTGGAAGCAGTATAATGGTGAGTGGACATTCTCCCTTTCTCTTTACTGTGAAAAGTTTGGAGGTGCGTTAAACCCTCCATAGCCTGCGTCGTTTTAATATTATATGCCCACGGGGAGAAATGATGGCGCCTGTAAGTGTGACATAGCCTGTTTAAAACAAGTTCTTGTTTCGTATTGATTATAATTATCCGTTGTCTTTTTAGGAATGATCAATAATTTATTTAATCTTGCATATTTAGAACGTTTGGCATGTTCATGCCCAGCCATAATGCAATTTACAGTAAACCTAGCCCCTATATCAGTGTAAATGCTATTGAAGCCATTTAAATTACTTAGAACAATGTGGACTGCAAATGGGTTCAAGTTAACATATTTAGCAAAGATAGGTGTACATTTTGTTATTTATTTTCTATAAGTCATTTAACCAACTATAACGGACTAACATTGGATTTGGAGTTGATTCCAAGACAATACATAAAAGACCGTAAATACACAAAATGCACAAATATTTTGTCATGGAGCACGTTCTGATTGGCCAGTGAGGGGCCAAACCTCGACACCCAGACAACTTGTATATTCATCAAAAACCAGCCCTTTCGCGCCAATGCCAGAAAGTGCGCCGATAATTGTGATAGTGAAATTAGCAAAACTATTTCTGACACTACCGCCTGCGCTTAGATTTACCATTACATCAGGTTTGTTAAAATAGAGCCCTAGATGTCAAAGCCATGCATTTGTGGAATATTGTCATGCATTACATGCGTTTGAGCAACGATGCAAATGTATCTACATGTATTTTAAATACATTTTACATGACGCTAAATATATTGAAATATATGTTTTCCTATGGGCTGGGTCAGCACATCAGGCTCCAAGGCAGTTGGGTTATTTAGAGGTACTGTTGATGGCTGAACCCTGCTGGACCTACAGCCCCCAGAACATCCTGAGCAATGCAAATGGCAACTGATGAATTAAGTATGAGGCCAAAACAAGGCACGGAAAATGTCCTCCCTAGTAAACAACGAGCTGGAGAGTGGGAGGAAGTGGGGGGAGGGGCAACGTGAAGCAATCTCGGGCTGAAAGAGAGAAAAACAGACAAAAGAGAGAGAGAGAGAGAGACTGTTTCATTATTCAGTAGAACAAGGAGTCAGTGTGCTGCTGAGCGGTAAACCAGATGATAGAGGAGAGGAGTGTGTGGTCCCCCAGCCCCCCCATCTCTATCTGCCCCCCTCTTACACTGCAGTTACACCCTGAACCCAGAGCTGGGAGAGGAGGCCTTCCCAGCAGTAGGTGCTCTGCTACCCATCACTATCGCCATGGGGAACGTGGAGCTACATGGAGCTACATTTATCTTTAAATCAGGACACCGCAGGGGGTTAAGAGAGAGCCTATTTGTTTGTGTGCTTGGGTGTGTACTTGTTAGGGTATGTGTGTGTGTGTGGGGGGGGGGGGGGATTGTGTGCACATATGTGTGTATGCAACATGCAAAATTGCAAATTGAATGCACATTCTTTGAGGTGAAGCTACTGTCCTTTTGAAAGTACTCAAACTGGCAGAACTGATATACGTTGGTATTATGCATCCCCACGGTCCACATTATGCACAGCTGTTCCATAGTCATCCACACACGCATAACCCTAACAGACAGGTCTTCTGACTGGGTCTCATTCCAATAGTTCAACGCTTCCGTCTGCCCTTTTCACTCTTATTTGCAGATTTTTACAGGAATGAATAAGTGAAGTCAAGGGGCAGATATGATGGAAAATGTTTCTGGAATGAGGCACGGCCTGGGACTTATACAGGCCTTATCTTTACTCCCTCACCCCACAGACACAGCAGATAAAAATAAACAATTCCCCAGTTTCTACCATGTTTTACCATCCCAGAGGCGAACGGCGTGTTCCGAGAGCAGTTGTTCTTGAATTTGGAATACATGTTTCTCAAATGCACTGCTCTCTCGATATATGTGTGTGTGTGTGTGTGTACCCGGCCTATATTGAATGATAGGTACAGGGGGGACAGATAGAGTTGACACACGGGAGAAAGAAAGACAGGCAGAGACGGGAGAGATTAGTGTGTTGTCAGCCCAGAGGTGTCTGTCTGTCCCCTTCCTTTAGAAGCCCTGCCCACCAGATGAACTGTCTGCCACCACATCTCATATGATTTCTGATGTCTTTTTGTCCAACATAAAATAAGATGAAAAGCAGAACAAAGACGTTCAAAAGCCCTTTCTGACAGAACATGTTTCCAATAGGACAGTGACAGTATCAATGCATTGCAGTACATGTCACTCCTACATTTGGCATCACAGTGAACACAAAAAAGAGTTGGCATATATAGAGAGATGCCACTAGGCTCATAGGAGAGGATTGCAATTTCCACAGTTGCTTTCCCCTATGCCACTGTACTGGCTCGTATGTATATATTCATCACCGGAACCACACTCTTTGGCTTCTGCTCTTTTTCTTTCATTCTCTCTGTCGTCTATTTTTTTCATGAAACGTTGTCATCGCTTTCTTTGAAGAAAATTGAATTTCCAATCCAGCGCCGTAGAGGAGGATGGGGGTAATGACGACAACAAAATACAGCTTGAACTCTCCTTCCTTCCATCTTTCTTTTCCCTCTGTTTTACTATCCGGTCTCTGATATTTCCCATTGATAACCATACCATCTCATCTGTTCGTAACAGAAGCACCACTTTGACCGCCTGCAGCTAAATCTGCCAGAGAGAGAGAGAGAGGAAGAGAGAGAGAGAGAGAGAGAGAGAGAGGAAGAGAGAGGGAGAGAGAGGAAGAGAGAGGGAGAGAGAGAGAGAGAGAGAGAGAGAGAGAGAGAGAGAGAGAGAGAGAGAGAAAGAGAGAGGAAGAGAGAGAGAGAGAGAGAGAGAGAGAGAGAGAGAACTCCCACTAAAGCCATGATTCCATAATGGTCAACACACAGAGAGGAAGACTAAAATGCCACACACTCAATGTAGTCAATCCATAACGCTGCTTTAAGGAAATTATTTCTAGTAAGAACCACCAATTGGAACTTTTGATTCTTCGGGGCTATAAAATGCAATCGCAAAAAAAAAAAAAATATTAAGAAACCCTTCAAAATACAATGACTCAAGACATCAATTATACATGTTCTAAGGAAATATATGGAAAAGAAAGCAAACAAATATAAATGATATAACCAGAGCATAAATAAACAAGTGGGGTCTTGACTGGCCTGCTGTGTTCTGAGAAACGCAATGCTACAGTAGCTGCACAATACAGTTAGTGAACCTTGTCAGCCTTTATTGAAGATGACACCGTCTTTAGAGCACATCTCACTCGCCCACCCCCTCTCTCTTGAAAACAAACAGACAGAAATAGACACACACAACAAGAGCACACACACACACACACACACAGTCCTGACGTATCCGTGTCGTGTCTCTTGTCTATGTGCCTTCCTGTGTTATAAGGAAGAGATGTATGTGCGTTGTAATGACAGCCATAACCGTTCCAATGCTGTTCCAGACTGGGCCCTCCTCAATCCTACTGTCTGCTGGGACAGCTACTTCACAATAGCTTTTATAGCTTTAACACTGATCATTATCGCCTCATCGTCGCCATTACACTGAATAATGCTGCCTCAAAATGCTCTCACACAGACAGTGAGAGAAAGAGAGAGAGACAGTGAGGCAGAGAGAAAGAGACAGTGAGACAAAGAGAGAGAGACAGTGAACAAGAGAGAGCGAGAGACAGTGACAAAGAGAGAGAGAGACAGTGAGAGAGAGAGACAGTGAGAGAGAGAGAGAGAGTGTGTGTGAGAGAGAGAGAGAGAGTGTGTGTGAGAGAGAGAGAGAGAGAGAGAGAGAGAGAGAGAGAGAGAGAGAGAGAGAGAGAGAGAGAGAGAGAGAGAGAGCGAGAGAGAGAGAGAGAGACAGATATAAACTACTGGTGTGTATACATGGTTGCATTTGGTTAGTAGTAGTACTTTGGCTGTAGCGGTACTAGGGTGGTGGTTGTAGTGTCTTGGTTGTAGTGGTAGTGTGGTGGTAGTAGGGTGGTGGTTGTAGTGTGTTGGCTGTAGTGGTGGTAGTAGAGTGGTGGTTGTAGTGTCTTCGCTGTAGTGGTAGTGTGGTGGTACTAGGGTGGTGGTTGTAGTGTCTTGGCTGTAGTGGTAGTGTGGTGGTACTAGGGTGGTGGTTGTAGTGTGTTGGCTGTAGTGGTGGTAGTAGAGTGGTGGTTGTAGTGTCTTGGCTGTAGTGGTGGTAGTAGGGTGGTGGTTGTAGTGTCTTTGCTGTAGTGGTGGTGTGGTGGTACTAGAGTGGTGGTTGTAGTGTCTTGGCTGTAGTGGTGGTGTGGTGGTAGTAGAGTGGTGGTTGTAGTGTCTTGGCTGTAGTGGTAGTGTGGTGGTAGTAGGGTGGTGGTTGTAGTGTCTTGGCTGTAGTGGTAGTGTGGTGGTACTAGGGTGGTGGTTGTAGTGTCTTGGCTGTATTGGTGGTGTGATGGTAGTAGGGTGGTGGTTGTAGTGTCTTGGCTGTATTGGTGGTGTGATGGTAGTAGGGTGGTGGTTGTAGTGTCTTGGCTGTATTGGTGGTGTGATGGTAGTAGGGTGGTGGTTGTAGTGTCGTGGCTCTAGTGGTGGTAGTAGGGTGGTGGTTGTAGTGTGTTGGCTGTAGTGGTGGTAGTAGAGTGGTGGTTGTAGTGTCTTGGCTTTAGTGGTAGTGTGGTGGTAGTAGGGTGGTGGTTGTAGTGTCTTGGCTGTATTGGTGGTGTGATGGTAGTAGGGTGGTGGTTGTAGTGTTGTGGCTCTAGTGGTGGTGTGATGGTAGTAGAGTGGTGGTTGTAGTGTGTTGGCTGTATTGGTGGTAGTAGGGTGGTGGTTGTAGTGTCTTGGTTGTATTGGTGGTAGTAGGGTGGTGGTTGTAGTGTCGTGGCTCTAGTAGTGGTGTGATGGTAGTAGAGTGGTGGTTGTAGTGTCTTGGCTGTAGTGGTGGTGTGGTGGTCGTAGAGTGGTGGTTGTAGTGTCTTGGCTGTAGTGGTAGTGTGATGGTAGTAGGGTGGTGGTTGTAGTGTCGTGGCTCTAGTGGTGGTAGTAGGGTGGTGGTTGTAGTGTCTTGGCTGTAGTGGTGGTGTGATGGTAGTAGAGTGGTGGTTGTCATGTCTTGGCTGTAGTGGTAGTGTGGTGGTAGTAGAGTGGTGGTTGTAGTGTGTTGGCTGTAGTGGTAGTGTGGTTGTAGTAGAGTGGTGGTTGTAGTGTGTTGGCTGTAGTTGTTGTAGTTTGGTGGTTAGTGGAGGGATCAATACAGACAGATCCTCATTGCTGACAAGCCATTTCACATCCCTGTGTGGTCCCTTTGTCTGTCTAGGCACAACAGATATATGCTGACACAAAGAAACACTACACTGTGCAATGTTGGTGTGCATGTGTGCCACACAAAAGCTCTTGCTCCTATATTCATATAATGAGATTTCATTTGATGCATACGTGTACACGTACGAGTGTATTAGTACATCTGCACTGTGTGTGTGTGTGTGTGTGTACAACATGTTGTGTGTTCGTGCATGTGTCCATGTGTTTGCGTGAGTGTGAGAGGACATAGCCAGTGGGGTGGATATAGATGTCCAGACAGTATTTGTAGAGGGATTGCTCTGATGGTCTGGGTGAGAGCCTGCAGCAGTAAGATTACCAAGGCTAGGTGTCTGAGGTGTAATGCCCTCCATCCCTTCATTAGAGCTATTTACTTCACCAAGCACCACAGGACACACACACACACACACACACACACACACACACACACACACACACACACACACACACACACACACACACACACACACACACACACACTATAAATGCATTAACTCCACCGTTGTGTGTAGGTGTGTGTTTGTGTGTATGTTCCATCCAGGTATAATTACAGAGAGATTAAAGCTGGAGATGTGTTTGGCAGGGTCAGTGAGGGCCAAATGCACAAGCGTTCAGCCTGAACATCAGAGTAGAGAAGGGCATTGGTGTGTGTGTCACTATGGAGCAAGGCATACATAGCGTGTGTGTGTGTGTGTGTGTGTGTGTGTGTGTGTGTGTGTGTGTGTGTGTGTGTGTGTGTGTGTGTGTCTAAATATTTGTATGTCAGCTGCAGAGGTTCATTCCCCCCATGGCCAGTCTGTGGGGTGTGTCCCGTTCTCTCTCCTCCACCCATCCCACCATCCTTCCTCGCCGTCTCTCCCATCATCCATCCATCTCTCTGTTACTGTCACACACAGTTTCCTGCTGTTCAACACTTTGCCTCTGCACTTTGGTCCATTCACAGTGGAGGCACGCAATAAAGAGCCACTTAGACATTGACAAAGGAATATGTACACAGTCTCCTGTCTAAAACAACTGTTCTGTCTGTCATTGACCACAGAGAAAAATAGCCAGTAATTGGACAATGTTTAACGAGCAACTTCGGCTCATGAATAATTCGTTGCTTAACGCACACTTCTGTCAAAAGCATCACGTTTTCCCAGACATATATTCATGATATTCATTTTGGGTAAAGTTTTTTGTTTCATAACAACTATACCAGGCTTTTGACACCCCATACATGCATTAAAGCAGTACGACCCTAACCCCTGCCATATACATTCACAATGTAGCATAGGACAGGCCTGTTGTGCCTTCTTCTGTCATCTTCTCCTCTCCTGTTTCATATATTTCATTGAATAGATTGTCATGCATAAGTGATCGCACAGTAGAACCAACCTGAGAGATCTCCCATGGCAGACACTGCAACCCCACACCTCCCTCTTTCCCTCCCTCCCTCCCTCTCTCCACCCTCCCTCCTCTCATCAAACAACAAATTGACTTACCAATATACCTCCCCTTCTATACCTCTCCCTCATCGCAACCCTTCATCTTTACCTCTTAACGACTAATACAGAATTTGAAGTCTCATTCACTCCAAAAGCAAAAGAGGAAATAGAGGAGAATGGAGAGAGAAACAGATCAGATGGTAGCCAATCATGAGAGAGGAATTACATACGTGATTGAATGTAAATAACAAATTGATGCTAAAAGGCTTTTTATTCAGCCTTTCAGTACGGGAGCGGGTAATTGTTTGGATTGTATCCAACACAGAAGCATCTTTAGATCTGTGGCGGTCCAGACAAGGCCCTATGGTATACAACAGCTGTCCTCTAATGATCAAGACTTCCCCTGATGCTGCTTACTGGGAGATGACTTAAAACACAATGGGAGTTATGCAGAGGAGATTCACTCATAAAAGAGCTACACATACAGTACATGCAGTACATACACATTCATACATACATACATACAGTACATACATGTACATACACATTCATACATACATACAGTACATACACATTCATACATTCATACAGTACATACATGTACATACACATTCATACAGTACATACAGTACATACATGTACATACATACATACATACATACATACATACATACAGTACATACAGTACATACATGTACATACACACACATACATACAGTACATACATGTACATACACATTCATACATACATACATACAGTACATACACATTCAAACATACATACATGTACATACACATTCATACATACAGTACATACATACATACATACATACAGTACATACATACATACATACATACATACATACATACATACATACATACATACATACATACAGTACATACATGTACATACACACACATACATACAGTACATACATGTACATACACATTCATACATACATACATACAGTACATACACATTCAAACATACATACATGTACATACACATTCATACATACATACATACATACATACATACATACATACATACATACATACATACATACATACATACATACATACATACATACATACACATTCATACAGTACATACAGTACATACACATTCAAACATACAGTACATATATGTACATACACATTCATACATACATACAGTACATACATGTACATACACATACATACATGCATACAGTACATACTCATACACACATACATACATACATACATACATACATACATACATACATACATACATACACATTCATACACACATACAGTACATACACATTCATACATACATACAGTACATACATTCATACATACATACAGTACATACATGTACATACACATTCATACATACAGACAGTACATACACATACATACATACAGTACATACATGTACATACACATTCATACATACATACAGTACATACACATTCATACATACAGTACATACATGTACATACACACATACAGTACATACATGTACATACACATACATTCATACAGTACATACATACATACAGTACATACACATTCAAACATACATACATGTACATACACATTCATACATACATACATACATACATACATACATACATACATACATACATACATACATACATACATACATACATGTACATACACATGCATACATACATACATACATACATACATACATACATACACATACACACATACATACATACATACAGTACATACACATTCATACATACATACAGTACATACACATTCATTCATTCATACATACATACATACATACATGCATACATACATACATACATACATACATACATACATACACATTCATACAGTACATACACATTCAAACATACATACAGTACATACATGTACATACATAGATACAGTACATACATGTACATACACATTCATACATACATACAGTACATACATGTACATACACATACATACATGCATACAGCACATACACATACACACACGCATACACACATACATACATACATACATACATACATACATACATACATACATACTTACATGCATACACATTCACACACATACAGTACATACACATTCATACATACATACAGTACATACATACAGTACATACAGTACATACATACACATTCATACATACATACAGTACATACATGTACATACACACATACAGTACATACATGTACATACACATACATTCATACAGTACATACATGTACATACACATGCATTCATACAGTACATACATGTACATACACATGCATTCATACAGTACATACATGTACATACACATGCATTCATACAGTACATACATGTACATACACATGCATTCATACATGTACATACAACCATACATACAGTACATACACACAGTAAATGCATGTACATACACAAACATACATACAGTACATACATGTACATACACATGCATTCATACAGTACATACACACATACAGTACATACATGTACATACACATACATTCATACAGTACATACATGTACATACACATACATTCATACAGTACATACATGTACATACACATGCATTCATACAGTACATACACATGCATTCATACAGTACATACATGTACATACACATGCATACATACAGTACATACACACAGTACATGCATGTACATACACATGCATACATACAGTACATACAGTAATACATACAGTACATACATACATACATACATACATACATACATACATACATACATACATACATACATACATACATACATACATGTAATGAAAACACGAAGCAGCCCAAACTCTTTAGTTGTTTAAAAACTTGCTGTATGTAACATATTGTGTGCTATAGCTTGAAAAATTAAAACAATTTGACTCTGGATGATAACATAATGATGTTTGTTTCCAACATTAGGGCTGTATTCCTAAAGAAGTTTAAATCCGCTTTGTGTTTTGTTTCTTGCCACGATACTGGTATCGTCCCAGCCCTAACACAAATGCACACACATGCACGCAGCCACTAATGTATGCGGCAAACACAAATCAGCCGCTAACATCGTTAAAATGTACTGTCAGATAAAAGATCATATATTTTTGATGTCAAAGTTGAGTGTTCTGCCTGAGGCACTATTCTCTGTTCTTTGTGCTGAGGAACCCCTGTAATTTGCCAAATAAGAAAGCTTAAATGTGCTGTGATGGACAGAGCCCATCACCATTAATATTTCACACAGATAAACAGACTTGCACTCCTCCTTCTGAAAATACATTTATTTGGCATACAAGGTCTGTTCTGACTCCCAACCTCAGTCATTGTATCAATCAATGGATCTCTTAATCAAAAAGATTCCATCGTCTGCTGCCTATGATTAGGCAGAAATACACACACAGATTGACTAACTGACACACGGATATGAAGTGGATATGCAAGTGCTATAGCCTATAACGTTTACACCCCATGCTGCTAGAAACAGGCTAGATTAGCCGCGGAGACACTTCTCTCCCTTTCTAATTCTCACTTGCTATTTTGTCTCAATCTCAACCACTTCAAATTCCTATTCACACCATTCTCTCTCTCCATCAGCCTCATTTTCTCTCTCCCTCCATCTTTCTCACTTTAGTTTCTCGCCTACTATTTCTGTTACATGTTCTTCTCTCCCCTCACTGACTATTCTGCCACTCATTCTAGACCATATCACAATTTTTCTTAAATTACCATCTCCCTCCCCAAACTTTTTTCCCTCTGCTCCTCTCCTCTCCTTCTCTCCTCTCTCCCCCTTTCTCCTCTCTTTCTACCCTGTCTCTGTCTCCCTCATCTCTCTCTCCACCCTCTCTCAATCCCTCTCTCCTCCCCTCCCTCCCTTACTCGCTCCCTGTGTGAAGTGCGACATTTCGTTTTCTTCTCTGTCAGCACTTATAGGCTGCTCACCGTGGAAACCATGGCCTGAGTGACAGCCTGTCCGCTCCAAAACAATCCACTCGTTAATCTAACTGCAGCTATGCTCCGCTCACTATCTCTGCCACTTAACTCCCTCTACCAGCTACACAAACATATAGACAGGCACGCATAAATGCCTAATATCAAATCTATATTATCCATGTTTTGAAAGAAGGAATCATTTATTCCCATTATTCGTCTAGGACAGTGGTTCCCAAACTTTTTATAGTCCTGTAGCCTTTCAAACATTCAACCTCCAGCTGCGTACCCCCTTTAGCACCAGGGTCAGCGCACTCTCAAATGTTTTTTTTTTGTTGCTATCATTGTAAGCCTGCTACACACACACACACACACACACACACACACACACACACACACACACACACACACACACACACTATACAATACATTTATTAAACACAAGAATGAGTGTGAGTTTTTGTCACAACCTGGCTCGTGGAAGAGACAAAGAGTTCTTATAGGACCAGGGCACAAATAATAATATTATAGTAATAAATCATTTTGCTCTTTATTTAGCCATATTACATATAAAACCTTATTTGTTCACCAAAAATTGTGAATAACCCACCACAGGCTAATGTGAAGGGTGTGTTTGTTGGGTTGTATTGGAGAGAGTCTCAGTCTTAAATCATTTTCCCCTCACAGTCTGCGCCTGCATTTAGTTTTCATGCTAGTGAGGGCCGAGAATCCACTCTCACATAGGTACGTGGTAGCAAAGGGCATCAGTGTCTTAACAGCTCGATTTGCAAAGGCAAGAAAGTCTGAGAGCAGCCCTATCCAGAAATCTGGCAGTGGCTTCTGATTCAATTCAATTTTCACAAAACCACTTGTTGCAATTTCAATGAGGCCCTCTTGTTCAGATAACGGTAAGTGGACTAGAGGCAGGGCATGAAAGGGATAACGAATCCAGTTGTTTGTGTCATCCGTTTCGGGAAAGTACCTGCGTAAATGCGCACCCAGCTCACTCAGGTGCTTCGCTATATCACATTTGACATTATCCGTAAGCTTGAGTTCATTTGCACACAAAAAAATCATACAATGATGGAAAGACCTGTGTGTTGTCCTTGTTAATGCAGACAGAGAAGAGCTCCAACATCTTAATCATAGCCTTAATTTTGTCCCACACATTTAATATAGTTGCAGAGAGTCCCTGTAATCCTAGATTCAGATCATTCAGGCGAGAAAAAACATCACCCAAATAGGCCAGTCGTGTGTGAAACTCATCATCATGCAAGCGGTCAGATAAGTGAAAATTATGGTCGGTAAAGAAAACTTTAAGCTCGTCTCTCAATTTAAAAAAAACAGTGCACATCTGTTTGTTGTAAAAGCGTTACATGGTTGCTGCCCATATCATTGCATAGTGCAGAAAATACATGAGAGTTCAGGGCCCTTGCTTTAACAAAGTTAACAATTTTCACTGTAGTGTCCAAAACGTCTTTCAAGCTGTCAGTCATTCCCTTGGCAGCAAGAGCTTCTCCGTGGATGATGCAGTGTACCCAAGTGGAGTCAGGAGCAACTGCTTGCATGCGCGTTACCGCTCCACTATGTCTCCCTGTCATGGCTTTTGCACCATCAGTACAAATACCAACACATCTTAACCACCAAAGTACATTTGATGTCACAAAGCTGTCCAGTACTTTAAAAATATCCTCTCATGTTGTCCTGGTTTCCAGAAGAGGATGTCTTCCTTAATTGACCCCCCATAAATGTAACGGACATATACCAGGAGCTGTGCTAGGCCCACCACGTCTGTTGACTCATCTAGCAGTAACGCATATAATTCACTGGCTTGTATGCGAAGCAGTAAATGTTTCAAAACATCTCCTGCCATGTCACTGATGTGTCGTGAAACAGTGTTGTTTGATGAAGGCATTGTCTGTATAGTTTTTTTTGGCCTTTTCCCCCAGCATTGTCCCAGCCATATCCGCGGCAGCAGGAAGAATGAAGTCCTCCACAATAGCATGGGGCTTGCCTGTCCTAGCCACTCGGTAGACGCTTCTAGCCCCCTTCTTATTAATGGTATCTGTTACTTTTATACATGTCTTACTATTCGAAATTCATCTTTATTTCTCACTGAAAAAACTCTGTGGCTTATTTTTCAAATTGTCATGTTTCGTTTCTAAATGTCGTTTCTAAATGTGATTGGATGTTAATTATTTGACTAGGCTACCTGTATTTGACATTGTGTTGCCATTTCGCTGAACACTAGATGGTTTCGTTTTATTTTTGGCAGTGAAACGAGGCTACTGAGGCGAGAAAAAACCCACACCCAGTGTATAGCCCCATTGGAAAATATAAACGTACCGTTTGAAAATGTAAAAAAATATAAATAATTTGTCCCGACAGCATTGCTTACCCCAGTTTGGGAATACCAGGGCTGCAGTCCAAACACTTATAAGACACACCCTATCCCCTCAAATTAAGTGGACACTTCTGATTATGTATCATGACGTCTGAAGAGTATACACTTGCAGGGCAAGAGGCCAGGGAGGAAGGAATGATTTTTAAATGGCCCACCCTTGGCCGGAAATTCGTCACTCGTTCATCCCGCGATGATTGTGTTTTCAGCCACCGGTAGCTTGTGGGTGCTTTATATGCACTACAGTCAATTATGAGTGCATGTCTACTTATATTAAATATATAATTATTAATATACGCCTACTGTATGATAGCTAGCAAATGAATTAGCTAACTACCGTTAGCCTGCCTAGCTGGAACTTCTGAAGAAGGAAATGTTTTATTACTACAATTTCCAAAAGATAACCAAAACAAAAACATATTTACTTTTTACATCATAGCAACATTTCTAACTTATTTGCATTCGATTTGACTTACATATGTTGACTTCTCCATTGATGTTGTTTTTAAGTTTTCGGGGACTTTTCTTAGCAGATGTACAATCGTCGCAAATTGAATTATGGGGAGTTTCAGGCCCCGGAGTGAACATAATTGTACACTTGCAAAGCTAAAAATGAGGGCTGAGGGGCTTATGTTCCCTTGCTTGGCTAATCATTTGGACCACTCTCCACGATGGCGACGGGGATTCCCCCAAGGGCATAAGGCGAGGGTAAGTGGATGAGGGTGTGTCTTTTAAGTGTTTGGACCGCAGCCCTGGTCTAGGGGAAAGTGGAAAGTGAAAGCGAAGCCATTGGTTGGGTTTTATAGATCACTTATAGAGCCAGCAGAGCAGGTCGCTACACAGATACAGCAAATATGATGTGAGGTTTATGTGTTAAACTGCTGAGCTTAAAAATAATATGTTTTATTCTCACATACTCTTGACAGGTGCAGTGAAATGTGTTGTTTTTTTGTTGTTGCATGAGGGATAGAGGGAGTGATCAAACATTCATGGAACATGACCACTGTGCTTTCTCCTTGCTCTATGGAGGCTCTACACCAGGGGTGTCAAACATATGGCCAGCAGGTCAGATCCGGCTCGCTAGTCTGTTTATATGAAACACTGAAACGAACAAATGCAGTGTTTTCCATTAGCTCCGGCAGTTGGCTAATCATCCACTTACAGACTAATTTTCAACCGGCTACATTTTCCACTTCATATTAACTAGGCTACTTTTTATTTAAAAGTTTCAATTCGCTAATCTGTCGAGCCATCTCCCGCTAGAATGAACAATATGCTTCTTCTAGCGATCTATTCATAGGATAGGCGCCTGTCAGTCACAAAGCGAGCGATGACAGGAAAACGCAGCAGAGAGAAAGAGGCAAAGCGAGAGGTTCCACTCTCGCCAAAATCTGTCCTAAATAACCCCAATGCGTTTATATGAGTTTATTTTGAATCTAAGCTTGTCGCCTGCCTTCCTGCCTTTGGGACAACGACTCCGATTGTCATTATACATATCGCTGGTTGCAGTCAATTTTCTTTACACGGAGGGACAGAGCTTGATGCTCGTGAATTTGCATGTCCCATGTAATGTAAGTTGTATTGATGAGTCGAAATCCACGACATAGCCTAATGATTGTTTTCTGACACATTCATTTTGTATTGTGTGTGTGTCGTGTGTGTTTTCACTTGGCGCATAGTAGGCTATTTATTGTGCGTTAATTGACAACTGAACAGCAAGTGCTGACTAGTTTATAATAGGTGTCGAACTGACTGAATAAAGTCAATCTCCTATATCCCTTTTCCATTCATAGATTATGCAACGTGGTTGTGTGTCCACGGTACCACATCTCGACAAGTAAACCAAAGGATTTCTTAGGTTTCCTTTCCTAGGATTTTGTAGCTTGCCAGACAGTGACACTAAATTGCGTCTCTTGTCAGTCAATGTAGGCTACCTAATCGCATCCGTGACAGAGTCGTTCATTTTGAACTCTAATTTGCTTAGGCTACTGGTAGGTTTAGGCTTTTTGGCGATTATCTGCCGATAAATTCTGAAAACATTTGATGAAGATGGTGAAGCATCACTTCACAAACAATAGCTGGTGGAGAGCCTCATTCTGGTCCAAATAAAACGGAATTCAACAATATACATGTTTTTTTGCCTATTGACTTTAGTAGGGAATTAACTAAATGTATTGAACATTTATTAATTTCCTCAAGTTTATCATAAGATAATAACAATGCATCAGTTAGTCGTATTTCCAGACACTTACTGAATAGGCAATAAGAGTGCCACTTTCTGTGTTTGCTGTGCACGCATCTACCACTTTGTGTAGCCGTTAGCGATGATGCTAATGGCAACAGTCTTCTGGTTGATGGAAAGGCTTTCCCCCCCAACAAAAATTACGTTAACTAAAAAGGAGTCTATGCTTACCTGGCAGAATGATATCATGATTATTTTAATCAATCCAATGAGGATTTTTTTGGTTGTTTAACTTTACAATCTTATGTGCACTATTAAAACAGCTGAACAACACCCTCTTGATAGGTGCTCACTTGAATTAAAATTATAACCAAAAATCAAAATGCCTCAGAATTTTCCCAGACCTAAAAAAGGGGTCTCCTGATGTGGTTTAAGCATTGTTGTGGACTTAGAACATACTATTTTGTTTTTGTTTTTATTAGAAAAGAGTGATTTTATTTGTCAAGATAAAGCGGGCTATTTACATAATTTTTCTGTTTTAATAAAATACATAATTTGAAGAACAAACATCATTGTGGCAACTCATATCTTTCAGTGAAACTGTAAATAAGTCTTTCATCTCAAGAGAAGACAGGCTAAGTGCTCTATTTTATAGAAATGTTATTTAACCAGACAAGTCAGTTAAGAACAAATTCTTATTTACATTGATGGCCTACCCCGGCCAAACCCTGAACCGGACAACACTGGGCCAAGTATGCGCCGCCCTATGGAACTCCCAATCACGGCCGGTTGTGATACAGCCTGGAATCGAACCAGGGTCTGTAGTGACACCTCTAGCACCAAGATGCAGTGCCTTAGACCGCTGTGCCACTCGGGAGCCCCTAATAAACCTAACGCAATGGAACATCTAAGCGCAGGCTTGTAACGCCAGGGTAGAAAGACGTTTTGGACACTACAGTGAAAATGGTTAACTTTGTTAAAGCAAGGCCCCTGATGGTGCTTGTAACGCCAGGGTAGTGGGTTTGATTCCCGAAAACACCCATAAGTAAAATGTATGCACGCATGACTGTAAGACGCATTGGATAAATGTGTCTGCTAAATGGCATATACACTGAACACAAATATAAACGCCACATGTAAAGTGTTGGTCTCAAGAGCTGTAATAAAAGATCCCAGAAATGTTTCATACACACAAAAAGCTTATTTCTCTCAAGTTTTGTGCACAAATGTGTTTACATCCCTGTTAGTGAGCATTTCTCCTTTGCCACGATAATCCATCCACCTGACAGGTGTGGCTGATTAAATAGCATATTACACATGTGCACCTTGCGCTTGGGACAATAAAATGCCACTCTAAAATGTGCAGTTTTGTCACACAACACAGTGCCACAGATGACTCAAGTTTTGAGAGAGCATGCAATTGGCATGTTGACAGCAGGAATGTCCACCAGAGCTGTTGCCAGAGAATTGAATGTTCATTTCTCTACCATAAGCTGCCTCCAATGTCGTTTTAGAGAATTTAGCAGTACATCCAACTGGCCTCACAACCGCAGACCATATGTATGATGTCGTGTGGGTGAGCAGTTTGCTGATGTCAACGTTGTGAATAGAGTGCCCCATGGTGGCGGTGGGGTTATGGTATGGGCAGGGATAAGCTACGTACAACGAACAAAATTGCATTTTATCGATAGCAATTTGAATCCACAAAACTACCGTGACGACATCCTAAGGCCTATTGTGAAGCCCATTTTTTAAGGTATCTGTTACCAACAGATGCATATTGTCTCGGATCCCTCCGAAACTTTCCTCACGCACACATGTCCCCTATTCCCACTGATTAGTATTTGTATATATATATATATATATATATATATATATATGCCCTTTGTTCACCATGGTGCTGTCCATTATTGTTCCAATGTCCGTTGGTGCGTGTGAGTACCTGTAATGTGTGTTTTGGGCTTTCGTGCCATTGTGGATTGCGCAGATGATTACGGGTCTCGTCCCATGTGTTAATCATTGTGCGCTGGTGTATTCATTCGAGGTACTCCTCGCTCTTTTGTTTGGGTTTCAAACCTCTGTTTTGTTACGTGTTTGTTTGGTCTTTGTCCCCATGGCTTTACACGGCACGTCGTAATTTGGGCTGAATAAAACCCCTATTACGCAGTCCTGCACCTGTCTCCCGAATCGTTGTAAGCAACGTGACACATATCTGTTCAATTGAATGATTTCCTCTTATGACCTGTAACTCAGTAAAAATTTTGAAATTGTTATATTTTTGTTCAGTATATACAGTATAAAGTGCAAGAAAAGCTGATCTACCAAACCCAGTAGAGACCAAAGGAATTTCCAGTGTTAGCCATCCCTGAGACCGGGTGCGGTAACTCGTATGTCTAATGTTTAGTAATGATGTTAGGTAGAGTGGAACTTTTTGTAAAGGGCTTTATTAATGAAAACATAGCAATGTATCAACCTACGTTGATACAAAAGAGCCTATCCAACTTTCTGGTAGAGAATGCAGTGATGAGTACTATAAAATGTTGCCCGTAATAAAGCGCAGTGCGCTATGATAAACTGCATCTAACGGCTTTAATGAAGTGACAGCTGCATTCACATAGATGATGTCGCCATATTCTAGCATTGATAGGAACGACAACTGAATAATCTGCTTTCTACTATTTAGCGAGAGGAAGGACCTATTTCTATAGTAGAAGCCCATTTTTCTTCTCAGCTTCTTAACTAACTCATCAATATGCTTTTTAAAAGACAGCTTTTCATCTATCCAGATGCCCAGATATTTGTAAGCATGGACACCATCAATATGGACACCATCCAAAGTGCATATGCTTAAATCTTCAGAGTTATTTTTATGTGCTCTAGAGAACAACATAAACTTAGTTTTACCTGTATTCAATACTAATTTCGGGTCAATATTTTTTTTTGTAAACAATGAAAGTATGTAGTTCAGATAGAGCCCGGTCAACCGTGGGGGCAATAGCATACAAAACACTATCATCGGCATACAATGCAGGTTACAATTTTTTAGAGACAAGTCGATATTGTTAATGTAAACAGTAAAAAGTACAGGACCCAGAATCGACCCCTGCGGGACACCTTTTGTAATATCCAGGAAACCTGACCTAACACCATCAGTAGCTATACATTGAGTTCTATCTGTGAAGTAATTTTTAAACCTGTTACGTGCAGCCTGGTCCATATAAAATCTGCCTTTTCCAGCTACAATAATCATTTACAACATTAACAATGTCAACACTGTATTTCTGATCAATTTGATGATATTTTAATGGACAAAAAATGTGCTTTTCTTTCAAAGACAAGGACATTTCTAAGTGACCCCAAACTTTCAAACGGTAGTGTATGTTTCGTATCTCTAATACATACTATGGGACAATGATCACTGAGATCATTATTAGTAATAATTAAATCAATCAATGAAGAGATAACAGGGTTTTTCACATTTAGTCATGTGGGTTTTGAGATCAATTGAATCAGATTAAAATAAATGGATATAGTGCATTCAGAAAGTAATCAGACCCCTTGACATTTTCCATATTTTGTTACATTGCATTCTCTGGTCTGAAGAAACCAAGATTGAATGATTTGGCCTTAATGCCAAGCTTCACGTCTGGAGGAAACTTGGCACTATCCCTACAGTGAAGCATGTCGGTGGCAGCATCATGCTGTGGGGATGTTTTTCAGCGGCAGGGACTGGGAGACTAGTCAGGATCGAAGGAGAGATTCTTGTTGAAAACCTGCTCCAGAGCGCTCAGGACCTCAGACTGGGGCAAAGCTTCCAACAGGACAACGACCCTAAGCACATAGCCAAGACAACGCAGGAGTGGCTTCGGGACAAGTCTCTGAATGTCCTTGAGTGGCCCAGCCAGAGCCCGGACTTGAACCCAATCAAACATCTCTGGAGAGACCTGAAAATAGCTGTTCAGCAACGCTCCCCATCCAACCTGGCAGAGCTTGAGAGGATCTGCAGAAAATAATGGGAGAAACTCCACAAATACAGGTGTGCCAAGTTTCTAGAGTCATACCCAAGAAGACTCGAGGCTGTAATAGCAGCCAAAGGTGCTTCAACAAAGTCTGAATATTTAAATGTCATATTTCAGTGTCTGGTTGAGCTGTGCTGTGATGGGCCGGTTGAATACAAATTGTGCAGTTATGCCCTCCATAAGGAAATCAAACAGGCAAAACGTCAGTACAGAGTGGAGTCACAATTCAAAGGTTCAGACAAGAGATGTATTTGGCAAGGACTCCAGACAATCACGGATTACAAAGGGAAAAGTAGCCATATCACCTCCACCTTACCTGACACCTTAGACCCACTTAAATTTGCATACTGCTCGACTCAGGCTTCTGAGTGGCGTAGCGCCTTAAGGCACTGCATCTCAGTGCTAGAGGCATCACTACAGATACCCTAGTTCGAATCCAGGCTGTATCACAACCGGCCTTAGACCGCTGCGCCACTCGGGAACAATCTATGTCCTAATTCTTGTTGTTGTGCTTGTTGGGTTTATAGTCCCCCAATCCCAATCCTTCCTTGTGTTGCCTGATGATTCAGCAGATCTGCCTTGCAAGAACCAAGTCGATCAATCCTTCAAAATCTCTCCAAACTATTTCCACAAAAGAAATGTATCTTCCAATTCCTCTAGATGTGCAGAACCCAGCAATGAACTAAAATAACTAAACTGTTCAGATATAATAAAATAATTGTACAAAAAAATGCAATTTAAGGAGGATCTCTTCTTAAGTGCTGCTGCTCATGGAATTGGTTGCTAGGAGATGTATTTAGATGAGTAATAGTTTGTTAAATGGCTTCCAGAAGCAAAATAACAAAATGTAGACCTATCTTTGCTAAATACGTTACCTTGAACCCATTTGCAGTCCACATTGTTCTAAGTAATCGCTGGTCTTCAATAGCATTCACACTAATATAATGGCTAGGCCTCCTGTAAAATGCATTATGGATGAGCATGGATAAGCAAGATTAGTTCCTTATTGATAAGACCTAAAAAGATCACTAATAATTCTAATCAAATTCGAAACAAAACAAAATTTGGTTTTAAATAGCCTATGTTACAGTTACCATAATTTCTCCCAGTGGAAATATAATATTAAAACATTGCAGACTATGGAGGGTTTTACGCACATCCAAACTTTTCACAATAGCTGGACAAAGATCCAATATAAAGACAAAGGGAGAATGTCCACTCACCATTATACTGCTCCCATATAGGCCAATGTTTTTATCTCCAGAAGTTGCAACGCAATCACGCCACGTACGTTATCACCATAAAACCAGGAAGGTGAATCATTCTAATACGTTTGGTTGTAATAAAATTGAAGGAAAAACAAGCAGTTTTTTTTAAAACAACAATAAATAAATGTAAAACGTAATGATACCATAAAATAGCTAGGATAACAAAAAAAGACACACATTTCTGTTGAACCAGCCTTCATTATAGTAGGCTTAAGGGAAGGCTTTGGTTTTGAACATATGAAATGGGAAATAAGCCATTGGTTACAGATGACTGCTAAATACGAGGTTCACCGGTATTCACCGAGGACCTCATCTCTCATTTCATGATGGGCATGGACAGGTAGCCTACACCATGGAGGGGGATTTACGCATATTCAAAACGGGACATGCATGGCTAAAATAATGTGGGTCTGCCTACAATGCATAGTTAAAAAGGGAATATCAGCTCACTGTTTAACTCCTCTCAAACATGATATTTTAATAAAGCTTTGGTGATTAAGATTTATTTCCAATCGGTCTCAGGAGCCAAACCCTTTATCGACAGTCTTGACTACTTCGCGATTGCATTGGTCAGACAAAAAAAAAAGCCTTAATTGAGAAGAGGGGACGCTATGCTTGGTTTTTAATCAAATAAAACAAAATGAGAAAAAAACAATAGTTTTACAGGCACCAAAAGCACATTGGGTTACTTTTGTTCCAAGCTCATATGGACAGTGTGCGCCACGGCTAGATAGGCTGCGTTTTCGCTGTCAAAATTCATGCCATAACCAACTGCGTTACCGCTAAAACCAGCTTTTAGTTGGTTTTAGTTGGTTTTAGTTGGTTTTAAGTTGGTTTTAAGTTTTAAGTTTTAAGTTTTAAGTTTCCCCATCAGCGCTGCCTGAAATGATCACATTGGATCATGTTTTTAAGGACACACCTCAAATATTTCCACCCTGCCCATCTGAGCGCAAGCGAGCTGATATGAGACAGGTAAATTGCGGAACCTAGCGTTAGGGCCAGAAAATGTGCGCCAGTGTTTACATTATGAAATTGCAAACTAATGCACGTTTGACACTAACGCCGACTTAACGCCAGCTGAAAATAGAAAAAAGGTTTAATGTAAATAGTCCTGATCATATAGACCCAGACAATATCCAAAACAACTAACAATACACTGAATTCATACATTTTCAGCAATTAGACATTGCAGATTCATGTCTTTCTTCACAATTCCACATACACAAAAAATCTATCTGAGAGGTAAACTTGTTAAAGTATACTATAATTTTACTATGTATTTCAGAGTGAATTAAGGCATTAGAATGTACCAGAGGCCACCAAAATAGAGCTTCTTCTGCAAAAATGTTCCACAGGACTCCTGGCTGCCTACTTTTTTTTTTGTCTGGGTACTCTATGTACTTGTGGAAAACACTGCAAATCAGTGGGGATAGGTTGATGCTTTTCTCATTGTGGGTGCGGCACTGTTGATGTACACTATCAAGAGTGGAGATGTGGTGGAGGGAAAATGAAGCTAGCATAACTCTTTATTTTTCTCTTCTCATGTTTTCCTGCAATTTTTTTCAAGAGCTCACTTTTTTCAACCGTGTTATTAGATTATCAGCAGGCAGATTTGTTTGACAGCACTTCGAGGACATGTGGGATGTGCAAAACACAGTCCCCTGTTTCAATGAATAGTTTCTACCCCCCTCCAAAACGAGAAATTTAATGTATTTTTTTATTTTCCAGCTGTCTTCTTCAGATGGCTCATCTGTAAGTCAAGGACAGCCTATTAGCCAGCCACAGATCCAGAGAAGTTCGCTCCCCTGTTAATTGACTGTGAAGAGAGAGACAGAAAGTGAAAAAATAAATAAAACTAATCCTCTCTAATCTGGAAACGGGGTAACAACAGCAGAAATGGCAGAAATGGGTCTCTCTGCTTTGACGCGGAGGAAGTGTCGACTCATGACGTTCCGGAGACAATGCCCTTCTCACTAATATCACATTTTGCGTATTCAGCGATAACAAAGAGAAAAACTCTATTAAGACACAAATGCTGTGCTTGCAAGACTGCTGTCTGGGCCACTTTGCAGTGCGGTAGGCTGTTTGTACTAGACAGGCCTGCCATATTGTTACAATTAATATGCAGCAGACAGAGAAGGACTTGATTGCCACCATAAGTCATCATCACTGTGCTTTACTGTGACACTTTCTACAGAAGGGACAAAAAAAGCACAGAGCACAATATTGGTGTAGGAGTAAATGGTGTATCATAGTGAGAATAGCGTAGGTACAAGTGGCAAGAAAAAGTATGTGAACCCATTGGAATTACCTGGACTTCTGCATAAATTGGTCATAAATTGTATCTGATCTTCATCTAAGTCACAACAATAGACAAACACAGTCTGCTTAAACTAATAACACACAAACAATTATACGTTTTCATGTCTTTATTGAACACACCGTGTAAACATTCACAGTGCAGGGTGGGAAAAGTATGTGAACCCTTGGATTTAATAACTGGTTGACCCTCCTTTGGCAGCAATAAACTCAACCAAACGTTTTCTGTAGTTGCAGATCAGACCTGCACGATCAGGAGGAATTTTGGGCCATTCCTCTTTACAAAACTGTTTCAGTTCAGCAATATTCTTGGGATGTCTGGTGTGAACCGCTCTCTTCAGCATCTCAATCAGGTTGAGGTCAGGACTCTGACTGGTCCACGCCAGAAGGCGTATTTTCTTCTGTTGAAGCCATTCTGTTGTTGATTTACTTCTGTGTTTTGAGTCGTTGTCCTGATGCATCACCCAACTTCTGTTGAGCTTCAACTGGTGGACAGATAGCCTTACATTCTCCTGCAAAATGTATTGATAAACTTGGGAATTCATTTTTCCGTCGATGATAGCAAGCTGTCCAGGCCCTGAGGCAGCAAAGCAGCTCCAAACCATGATGCTCTGTTCACCATACTTTACAGTTGGGATGAGGTTTTGATGTTGGTGTGCTGTGCCTTTTTTTTTCCACACATAGTGTTGTGTGTTCCTTCCAAACAACTCAACTGTAGTTTCATCTGTCCACAGAATATTTTGCCAGTAGAGCTGTGGAACATCCAGGAGCTCTTTTGCAAACTTCAGACGTGCAGCAATGTTTTTTTTGGACAGCAGTGGCTTCTTCCGTGGTGTCCTCCCATGAACCCCATTCTTGTTTAGTGTTTTAAGTATCGAAAAACCAGTCAACAGAGATGTTAGCATGTTCCAGAGATTTCTGTAAGTCTTTAGTTGACACTTTAGCATTCTTCTTAACCTCATTGAGCATTCTGCACTGTGCTCTTGTAGTCATCTTTGCAGAACGGCCACTCCTAGGGAGAGTAGCAACAGTGGTGAACTTTCTCCATTTATAGACAATTTGTCTTACTGTGGAATGATGAACATCAAGGCTTTTAGAGATACTTTTGTAACCCTTCCCAGCTTTATGCAAGTCAACAATTCTTAATCTTGGGTCTTCTGAGATCTCTTTTGTTTGAGGCATGGTTAACATCAGGCAACGCTTCCTGTGAATAGGGCAGGGCAGCTCTAACCAACATCTCCAATCTCATCTCAATGACTGTACTCCAGGTTATGGGACTCCTGACTCCAATTAGCTTTTGGAGATGTCATTAGCCTTGGGGTTCACATACTTTTTCCAACCTACACTGTGAATGTTTAAATTATGTATTCGACATAGACTAGAAAAATACAATCACTTGTGTGTTATTAGCTGAAGCAGACTGTGTTTGTCTGTTGTTGTGACTTAGATGAAGATCAGATCTAATTTGATGACCAATTTATGCAGAAATCCAGATAATTCCAAAGGGTTCACATACTTTTTCTTGCCACTTTATGTGTGTGTGTGTGTGTGTGTGTGTGTGTGTGTGTGTGTGTGTGTGTGTGTGTGTGTGTGTGTGTGTGCCTGCATGGGTGTGTGTGTGTGACAGACACAGAAGAGAGAGATGAGACAGACAGAATACCCCACCTAATTCCTGACTAGTGTAGGTGGATTTAGTTAACCAATCGGGCAGGAATACAAAAAAATCACACAGAGGAAATGCAGGCCTACTCCTTGCTTTGAAAATAAATTACATTTTTTATCCTTTATTTAACCAGGCAAGTCAGTTAAGAACAAATTCTTATTTTCAATGACAACCTAGGAACAGTGGGTTAACTGCCTTGTTCAGGGGCAGAATGACAGATTTTTACCTTGCCAGCTCGGGGATTCAATCTTGCAACATTTCGGTTACTAGTCCAACACTCTAACCACTAGGCTACCTGCCGCCCCAACATACATAGAGAGAGACAGACGGAGAGACAGAGAGAGACATTTCCACTGTTTTATTCAGCCACACAACGTCAATGCAGTCAGTGTATAGAGGAAACATCAATTATGGATATTTCAAATGACAAAACTTATCTGAGAAATGTCAGAGCAGTAAGACATGTCCACTGACATTTTCACCTCAACTTTTTTTCAACGCTACTCTTCTGCTGCTTCTCTTCGACTAGAAGTCTGATTTCTTTCTATCTCTTAAAATCGGCAGGGTGAGTGAAAATACCAGTGGGTATTCATTGAAGTAACTCTACAATACATAGCTTTTTTGTGTGAGAAACCTACATTGGATTGGGGTCCATTGGAGTTCTGTTCGGGGGGGGGGGGGGGGGGGGGGAGCAGTGTATAAAGTCGTGATGACCTGGTGATGACGCACGCACAAACACACGCACCCACGCAATCCTTTTTCTGTTTGAATGTCAGAATAACACAGGCTTTGCATAACAATGCAATGAGGATGGTGTTGTCAGATAGCCGGGTAAAACCTGATGTCCAACAGACAGACAGACCTTCAGATGCTGAGCCTCTTCTCTGTGTACCGACAGCCACTGGCCCAAGTTTTAAACAGCGTCAAGATATCAAACCACACCATGTTTTGACAACCAGTGTTGTCCTCAGCAGAAGAAAAACAGCAAAAAGCCTTAGTGTAAAAACTAAAAATTCACACTCAATTTGCGCTTTCATTCAGACTGAATACCCAAAGACACTTGTAGAGACCCCCCCCCCCCCACACACACACATACCCTTATAGTTAATTACACACACACACTATAGCAGAGGGATAATGGTTGGTAGCTTGCTGGGGAGAGGGGAGGCCGGGCAGGCAGGCAGAAGGTTCCATTCATGTAGCCCATGTCCCAATAGGAGAGATAAGAGAGTAAAGGAGCTCCAGCAGGGAAGTAATTACACTTCAGACACTTCATCTGAGAGAGAGAGAGAGAGAGAGAGAGCGCATCATTCCCCACAGCCCACAAAGAGCACACCTCCACCACAAACACTGTGTTGATTGTGTTGGTTCAAGTCATCTGAGCTCCGGCTAATCCTAAATAGATCTGATGTCATGTGAAAGGGTCTTAGGGGTATAAAGAGTAATCTAAGGGTCCAGATGGATGGCCTGGTGTGTTTTCTTTGACATACTATACATTATGTGGAGGCATTACTTCTGTGTCCCCAATTTCATGTGTGCTCTTCTGTAACATTTCCTTTAATGAGTAGTAATAGTATTATCCACATACACGCAGGCTGGCAAGCACACGAGTAGAAACTAGTATACACGCACGCACGCACGCACGCAAACACACACACACACACGTGCCAGTCACAGGAGAAGCATTGGCAGGAGACGGTGCATGGGGACAATTCAAAGTTATTTGGCTGAATTTATTTTCTCGGTGGGGTAGCGTGCCCCCCCACTACCCCTCACTCCCCATTCCTCACACACTGTCTGTCTCCCCAGCACAGCACAGCGGCCAGCCGCAGACAGGGAGAATCAGAGTAATGAAGTACACAGCGCTCTGGCAAAAGCATCAATCAGCCAACAGCAGGGGCCTGACAACAGAGAGAAAAACCAGAGAGGAAAAGATGGACGGAAAGAGAAAAAATGACTGGGGGAAAACAAGGAGGAAAGAGGAACGGAGTCAGATTTTTTATGCAAAAGGAAACAAAGAAGAAAGCGGATAGAAGGAAAGAAGAAAGAAACAGATAAAAGACTAGAAATCTTAGAAAGAAAGATAGAACAATGACAGACAGACAGACAGACAGACAGACAGACAGACAGACAGACAGACAGACAGACAGACAGACAGACAGACAGACAGACAGACAGACAGGCAGGCAGGCAGGCAGGCAGGCAGGCAGGCAGGCAGAGAGACAGGCAGAGAGACAGGCAGAGAGACAGGCAGAGAGACAGACCGACCGAGAGAGAGACAGGCAGAGCGACAGACAGAGACAGAGAGACAGACAGACAGTCAGAGAGACAGACAGAGAGACAGACAGACAGAGAAAGCGACAGACAGAGAGAGAGACAGAGAGACATAACACGGGGAGCGGATTTGATATGGCCTCAAAGTACACAGAGTCTGCTTTGGGTCCGGCTCTCCTTTCCAATGGCTTATTAAACTTTCATGCTTTAATGAGTCAATATTAGATATGACATTTTGTGGGTGAAGAGGTGCGGGGGAGGGGTGCCATGGCTGCCAACAAACCAGGCCTGGTCTGTCTGAAGACAGAGAGGATCAAGACAGGAAGGTAAACTACAGACTAGACACAGCCGCCATGCTGCGGAACCAGACTCCCTCTAGACTCCTTTGTTTTTCCCCAAATCAAACAATCTCTGGGTTATTCTGGTCAAGAAAGGAAAAGACATCTACCCAACACGGCACGGAACTGCCCAAAAGAGTGTGCTGTTAAAATGAAGAGAATGCAAAACTGGATTGAATCATTCTGTATATTGAACTTTATGCACCACATACTGCAAAGTAAAGCAGTAACATAAGATGTTTTTTTTTGCTAGCGCTAGCACCTTGTAGGGAGTGACTATATATATTTACATTGGTGTCATTTCTTTGCTGCGTACCAGTCTCTGTGCCCATACAGAGTGAAATGAATGGGACTGGGAGACTGGATTAAGGCAGGCTCCTGTGGATTTGATTGTAATCTACTTTAGAGTTTTAGTACAGCGAAAGAAAATAACACAATCAACTCAATAAATATACACACACACACACACACACACACACACACACACACACACACACACACACACACACACACACACACACACACACACACACACACACACACACAGTCTTGTACAACTAACCTTGTGGGGACCTAACCCGTACCTTAACCCGTACCTTAACCATAACCCCAAAACCTAATCTTAACCCTAAACCTAACCCTAACTCCTAACCCTAAAACTAACCCTAGCTCCTAACCCTAAACCTAATTCTAAATCGAACCTTAACCCTAAATCCCCCTAGATATTTTTTTTTTTTACCTTGTGGGGACCAACAAAATGTCCCTAGTTGGTCAAATGTTGGTTTGTTTGCTATTCTTGTGGGGTCTTCTCGTCCCCACAAGTATAGTTAAACACATCCAACCTCTCTTACCCTCCCTCCCTCTCTCTCTCCCTCTCTGATGCTCTCCTCTTGAAACAGTATTACGGATCATTTCGGAATATTCAATCATTCAGACACAAAGAGCACTGCCTTTTCCCCTACCTGTCCTCTTACACACACTTACATGGCCCACGCGGACACCTTCTCTGTCACTCTCTCAGATTCTTCTCTCTTTTTATTTCTCTGCCTATATACTGTATGTATTTCCTTCGCCCTTCTTCTCTGTCCTCCGCCTCTCTCCTCTCAGTTTCACTTCTAGGAAAATTCTGCCTTGATCATGCCATAAGAAAAGTCAGTGACTCAAATGAGGCCTCTTAAAGAAGCCCCCCCCCCTCTTTCTTCTACCTCCCTCGTTTCTTTTCTTTCTTTTGTCTCATACAGAATATGCTAATGAAATTCTTTATCAAGAAAAGGAAGATGGAATAAAAAGCATATCCGGATACTTGTCACGTATGGTAAGAAAACCATTAAAAAAAAAAAAGTATCCAAAATGGCTTGTTTTAAATCATAAGTGCATTTCTCCGAGACAGTCCTATATCATTTAGACAATTGCCTTCCAAATGTCACAGTAAATGTTGTCTCAAGAAGGAACCAAGAAAAAAAAGAAGTAATGTAGTTAATTGTGAGGGACAAATGTCACAGGGTGCTCTTCGGCCTGCGCCTCTGTGGCTAACCTTTAGATAAGCCATTAGACAGGCCTAGGACTGGACACAGTGGAGCCAGACTACCCCATCCGCCTCCTAACCTTTCCCTCCCTCGCTTCGAATATGAAATCAAAGACGTAGAACAAACAGGAAGAAAAAGAGAGGGAAGGAATATTAAAAGTGAGAGATGACAGAAGTTAAAAGAAAGTGGTGGCAGAGTATATAGTGACGTTTTAAAGCATAGATGACACAGGCGAGGACGATGAAAAGTTCAAAGGTCGAGGTGACAGGAGTGAGTTAGAGGTCTTCAACGCTCCAAAGGTCTGTGGTGCTGAGGTAACAAGGAGTCTGATCGGATGTACACACTGAGAGTCAATCACTGGGCTATGGATTCAATGTGATGGTAATGACGAGGATCATGATGACCCTCATGACAATAACAACGAAGGTTGGATAAATGCAGCAACTTAAATCATTCATGATGCTTTTCACTTTGTGTTTTCAGTTTGAATCTCTCCATCCATGTTTCTGTCCCTGAGATGTTTGCTCCTTCTATCTCAGTAACTGCATCCTCACGCTTCATTCCACAGCTTTCTCTCAGTATTAAACTCATACCATGGATCTGTGCTGTGAGTATATTGCTCTTCATAGGCACGCACAAATAAACACACACTCACAAACGCACACACACTGCTACGGGGGCGTTTTCCCATATGAAATTCAGAACCCTGGTTCGGTTTCCTGGAGCGTTTGTGAGAATTCTACAGAACACACTTTGCTTTCACAAAACCTCAAAATAACCGTTTCAGTGTGCGATTAGCAAGGTGCACATTCTACATGACATTAGTGAGCTAGCTTGTTTACAACGGGCAAAAAAGTTCCTACGACCCGCGCTGCCCCGTCACAATACCTGATGCTCTGGTCCTGGATCTTGGACCCAATACTCACGCTGGTCCACAATTCGTTTCAGCCAGGGTTCATTTGCGTTTCACATATTCTTTATAGCGCGGATCAGGGTACGAAACGCTCCAGGACCCGGATCATAAAGGTATATGTGAAAGAGCCATTAGTCAAGTGCAAGAGTGGCTAATGGTGAGATGTGGCTGATCTCATTGAGTCGCCATAACTAGGATGAGCATGTTTACATGCGGGGTCTTTCATCTGGCATTATGACTAAACGCTAATTAAACATGCAGGGATTGCAAATGACATGCAAATGCGTGGCCAGGGGTGTGATCTGGCTGGCGTCGTCAGCAACATATGTGGGCCGGGGCGGTGCACACCACATCACACCAACCATTCAATGTGCTTTGACATGCCAATACCATTCGACATGGAGGTCTGGGATGACAGAACTGCACACTCACTGACACACGTGCACTCTATTTCTCTCTTATTTGACTTAGTTTCTCTTTCTGTCGCTCCCACACACACACACACACCCACACACTTATACAGGGAAGCAGCATGCACACAGTCAATACTTTTAAATAGCGCTCATGTCTTACTTTTAACAATCCGACGTTGTCCGAAAAGGCGCAGTTAAGTCCGCACCACAACATATGCTCCTATCTTCACTTCTCAGACCACAGGTGATAGTTTAGGCAGAGCTATCTTTATTGTAAAATAATAGCAATTCCTGTTCTGAACAACTCTGGCTTGCTCTGTGCTGCTGGGAGAGATGTTGCGTCTTGGCATCTCTCCTCTTTAATGAGTATCTCTAGAGATGGCAGGTGCATGTTCAGGTGATCCTTTACAAACTCAGCAACATTTGTTAAGGCGGGGAACATGTTGTCATCATCTGGACCCCTCTCTTCTCTTTCCTTCACAAAGGGATTCATTTGTCACCTCACAAATAATACAATTGTTAAAAAAAAAGGAGGGAAAAAAATGATGTTTACTGTTGTCAAATGGTTGAATCGATACAGTGGTGTGTTTCGAACGCACTAAGACGGATGTAAAAAGACAGGCATACAATGAACTTACACAGTACAATGACATGCTTTATCCCATTCATTCTATTCATTCATCCAAGGAGAGACTTCAGTTGGAGGTCAGTCAGATTAGGGAGGATGATTGCCTCATCTTTTTCCAACACTAATGAGCCATAAAACACCGCAGTGAAGGGAATGTTCTCAAATACTGTACTTTCCCCACAAACTTCCAAGGAACCAAATGGGCTAGCTGGGTAGTGTTGTGTTATCTTACCTTCAGCCAGGTCATCCATGATACAAGTCAGTATTTAACGTCCATCCATGTCCAAGGACGTCGGGAGATGACGTGGAAAACCGGCTACTAGGGGCAACAGTGAGCGCTGTTACCCTCAAGTAGGTTTTGGTAGGGTGTTGTGGACGGGGATGGTGAAAGCATCTGCCTCGGATTCCAAAGGTTGCAAGTTTAAATCAAGCAATAGAAAGTTGTTTTTGAGATTTTTTCTCCCTGAACTTAGTTAATGCCTAAACTTAACCTTAAACACTTTGAAATGTGATGTTTGCAACAACTTCTACATGAGACGTTTGAGAAACATGGATGAACATCTAATTCTGTCGTGAGACTGTAAGTGCTAGTTGCTTATATTTGCGTTCCTCCACTGTACTGAGGAGTTACCCTGCACAGGAGGCTGTTTGAGGGCTCTGGTACAGGAATATTGGCTCTGACTAGGCCTGCAGACTACAGCCAAGCCCCAAGAAACCACTAGGTGAGCCCCATTATTGTACTCTTCACAGCCGCAGTCGACGAGGGAAGTCATTCACTCCTTTCCTTCCTCTGTCCCTTTTTCTTTCTTTACTTAGGTTGATAATTTTATTTATTTATTTAATTTCACCTTTATTTAACCAGGTAGGCTAGTTGAGAACAAGTTCTCATTTGCAACTGCGACCTGGCCAAGATAAAGCGTAGCAATTCGACACATACAACAACACAGAGTTACACATGGAATAAACAAAACATACAGTCAATAATACAGTAGAACAAAAGAAAACAAAAGTCTATATACAGTGAGTGCAAATGAGGTAGGTTAAGGCAATAAATAGGCCATGGTGGCGAAGTAATTACAATATAGCAATTAAACACTGGAATGGTAGATGTGCAGAAGATGAATGTGCAAGTAGAGATACTGGGGTGCAAAGGAGCAAGATAAATAAATAAATACAGTATGGGGATGAGGTAGGTAGATAGATGGGCTGTTTACAGATGGGCTATGTACAGGTGCAGTGATCTGTGAGCTGCTCTGACAGCTGGTGCTTAAAGCTAGTGAGGGAGATATGAGTCTCCAGCTTCAGAGATTTTTGCAGTTCGTTCCAGTCATTGGCAGCAGAGAACTGGAAGGAAAGGCGGCCAAAGCAGGAATTGGCTTTGGGGGTGACCAGTGAGATATACCTGCTGGAGCGCATGCTACGAGTGGGTGCTGCTATGGTGACCAGTGAGCTGAGATAAGGCAGGGCTTTACCTAGCAGAGACTTGTAGATAACCTGTAGCCAGTGGGTTTGGCGATGAGTATGAAGCAAGGGCTAACCAACGAGAGCGTACAGGTCGCAATGGTGGGTAGTGTATGGGGCTTTGGTGACAAAATGGATGGCACTGTGAAAGACTGCATCCAGTTTGTTGAGTAGAGTATTGGAGGCTATTTTATAGGTGACATCACCGAAGTCGAGGATCGGTAGGATGGTCAGTTTTACGAGGGTGTGTTTGGCAGCATGAGTGAAGGATGCTTTGTTGTGATATAGGAAGCCGATTCTAGATTTAATTTTGGATTGGAGATGCTTAATGTGAGTCTGGAAGGAGAGTTTACAGTCTAACCAGACACCCAGGTATTTGTAGTTCTCCACGTATTCTAAGTCAGAGCCGTCCAGAGTAGTGATGCTGGACGGGCGAGCAGGTGCGGGCAGTGATCGATTGAATAGCATGCATTTAGTTTTACCTGCTTTTAAGAGCAGTTGGAGGCCATGGAAGGAGAGTTGTATGGCATTGAAGCTCGTCTGGAGGTTAGTTAACACAGTGTCCAAAGAGGGCCCAGAAGTATACAGAATGGTGTCGCCTGCGTAGAGGTGGATCAGAGAATCACCAGCAGCAAGAGCAACATCATTGATGTATACAGAGAAGAGAGTCTGCCCGAGAATTGAACCCTGTGGCACACCCATAGAGACAGCCAGAGGTCCGGACAACAGGCCCTCCGATTTGACACACTGAACTCTATCAGAGAAGTAGTTGGTAAACCAGGCGAGGCAATCATTTGAGAAAACAAGGCTTTCCGAGTCTGCCAATAAGAATGTGGTGATTGACAGAGTCGAAAGCCTTGGCCAGGTCAATGAATACGGCTGCACAGTAATGTCTCTTATCGATGGCGGTTATGATGTCGTTTAGGACCTTGAGCGTGGCTGAGGTGCACCCATGACCAGCTCTGAAACCAGATTGCATAGCGGAGAAGGTACGGTGGGATTCGAAATGGTCGGTAATCTGTTTGTTAACTTGGATTTCGAAGACCTTAGAAAGACAGGGTAGGATAGATATAGGTCTGTAGCAGTTTGGGTCTAGAGTACACCCACTTTGAAGAGGGGGATGACCGCAGCAGCTTTCCAATCTTTGGGAATCTCAGACAATACAAAAGAGAGGTTGAACAGGCTAGTAATAGGGGTTGCAACAATTTCGCAGATCATTTTAGAAAGAGAGGGTCCAGATTGTCTAGCCCAGCTGATTTGTATGGGTCCAGAATTTGCAGCTCTTTCAGAACATCAGCTATCTGGATTTGGGTGAAGGAGAAATGGTGGGGGGCTTTGGCGGGTTGCTGTGGAGGGTGCCGGGCAGTTGACCAGGGTAGGGGTAGCCAGGTGGAAAGCATGGCCAGCCGTAGAGAAATGCTTATTGAAATTCTTAATTATAGTGGATTTATCGGTGGTAACAGTGTTTCCTAGCCTCAGAGCAGTGGGCAGCTGGGAGGAGGCGCTCTTATTCTCTTTACAGTGTCCCAGACTTTACAGTGTCCCAGAACCTTTTTGAGTTAGTACTACAGGATGCAAATTTCTGTTTGAAAAAGCTAGCCTTAGCTTTTCTAACTGCCTGTGTATATTTGTTCCTAACTTCCTTGAAAAGTTGCATATCACGGGGGATATTCGATGCTAATGCAGAACGCCACAGGATGTTTTTGTGCTGGTCAAGGGCAGACAGGTCTGGAGTGAACCAAGGACTATATCTATTCCTAGTTCTTATTTAAGATGGTGAGGAAGGCACTTTTAAAGAATAGCCAGGTATCATCTACTGACAGGATGAGGTCAATGTCATTCCAGGATACACCGGCCAGGTCGATTAGAAAGGCCTGCTCGCAGAAGTGTTTTAGGGAGCGTTTGACAGTGATGAGGGGTGGTCGTTTGGTCGCAGACCCATTACGGATGCAGGCAATGAGGCAGTGATCGCTGAGATCTTGATTGAAAACAGCAGAGGTGTATTTGGAGGGTGAGTTAGTTAGGATGATATCTATGAGGGTGCCCGTGTTTACGGATTTGGGGTTGTACCTGGTAGGTTCATTGATCATTTGTGTGAGATTGAGGGCATCAAGCTTAGATTGTAGGATGGCCGAGGTGTTAAACATGTCCCAGTTTAGGTCACCTAGTAGCACGAGCTCAGAAGATAGATGGGGGGCAATCAATTCACATATGGTATCGAGGGCACAGCTGGGGGCAGAGGGAGGTCTATAGCAAGCAGCAACAGTGAGAGACTTGTTTCTGGAAAGGTGAATTTTTAGAAGTAGAAGCTCGAATTGTTTGGGTACAGACTTGGATAGTAATACAGAACTCTGCTGGCTATCTTTGCAGTAGATTGCAACACCGCCCCCTTTGGCAGTTCTATCTTGGCGGAAAATGTTATAGCTAGCGATGGAGATTTCAGGGTTTTTGGTGGTTTTCCTAAGCCAGGATTCAGACACGGCTAAGACATCTGAGTTGGCAGAGTGTGCTAAAGCAGTGAGTAAAACAAACTTAGGGAGTAGGCTTCTAATGTTAACATGCATGAAACCAAGGCTTTTACGGTTACAGAAGTCAACAAATGAGAGCATCTGGGGAGTGGGAGTGGAGCTAGGCACTGCAGGACCTGGATTAGCCTCCACATCACCAGAGGAACAGCGGAGAAGTAGGATAAGGGTACGGCTAAAGGCTATACGAACTGGTCGTCTAGCACATTTGGAACAGACAGTAAAAGGAGCAGATTTCTGGGCACGATAGCATAGATTCAAGGCATAGTGTACAGACAAAGGTAAGGTAGGATGTGAGTACATTGGAGGTAAACCTAGGCATTGAGTAATGATGAGAGAGATATAGTCTCTAGAGACGCTTAAACCAGGTGATGTCATCGCATATGTAGGAGGTTGAACAACATGGTTGGTTAAGGCATATTGAGCAGGGCTAGAGGCTCTACAGTGAAATAAGACAGTAATCACTAACCAGGACAGTAATGGACGAGGCATATTGATATTAGAGAGAGGCATGCGTAGCCAAGGGAACATATGGGTCCAGTGATTGATTGGGCTGACTGGGGACACGGCGATTCAGACAGTTAGCAGGCCGATGCTAACAAGCTAACAGTTAGTAGGCCGGGGCTAAACAAGCTAACAGTTAGTAGGCCGGGGCTAAACAAGCTAGCAGTTAGCAGACCGGGTCAGGCAAGCTAGCAGTTAGCAGACCGGGGCTAGCAAGTTAGCCTTTGGGGGACGTCGCGATGGGGGTAAGTCTGTTTTTGCCTCTGTGCGGTGATGTCGATAGACCAGTCGTAGAATTAGTAGGGTTCCAAGTAGCTCTAGATAGCTAGCAGGCCGGTTAGCAGAATGGGCCTTCAGCGGACGTCACGCCTGAGGGGCCTGTTGGAATCCTCGGGCAGATTATTTCGGTATTCCAGTCGTAGAAGATCCGCGGGGTTCCGTGCCCCGTACCAGCAGTAGAAGGGGTCCGGATATTGTAGTCTGTAATAATGTGGTCTGCGAGGCACAGAGGGCAGTTTCAAACCCAAATAATAAACACACCTAGAATGTAAAAGCTTAAAATAGAAGGGATAAGTGGTGAAAAAACAGAGTTAGAGGGAAAAAGTTCTCTCCGTTAAATTTTCAAGGTTGATCTTCATGGGCTGTGTCTCCCCAGATAAACAGAGAGAGAGAGTGCAGTGTGTGTTGATAGTATGTTGTGCTTCCTGGGGAGGGATGGGAGTGTGTGTGTATGCGTGTCTGTATGTGTGTTGGTGTGTGCGTGCGTGTGTTTTTGAGTGTGTATGTCGATATGTGAGGCGTCTGTCTGTACAGATAAAGAAGAATCAGCTAGGGGCAGCGGTAAAGGGTAAAGGGGGTGGAGACAGAAGGTGGCATTGATTTTTGATTGGAGGCACACCCTGTAGATGTTAGCGGTCACCCGTAGCGATTGGCTGGACAGTCTAAAGTCAACTTCACCATCAATTTCATAGATAACATGGAAAAAGAAATGGGAACAGACTGGAAAAATCTACGGTTTCAATTCATATTGGTATGGAATTGTCCTTATGGGAATGCTGTTCTTTCAGCATGATGTTGAACTACTGTGTTAAGTTTCCTCACTTAGAATACACAAGTTTGCCGTGATGAGAAGCTGTTAAAAACACAGAACCGCTTTCCCTTGACTGAGCTGGTCGTCCAACTCAGAAACGCAGTCAGAGAGGCGGTGAGCGTAGTAGGCCAATAGGACTGGCAGGGCGGTCAGTCACTTACAGATGGATGCTCAAACACTCCCAGGTGTCCACCATCGCGTAACGGTTGGAACACCCCCCCCCCCTTTATGTCCCTCTCCCCACACCTCACCCATCCCCCCTCAACCTCCTCCTTGTCCGATTAGCCCACGACATCTGTTCAGCTCTGTGTTCTCCCTTGTCCTGCAGTGGGTAGTAGTGAGTGGGCTGAGTAGTATAGTGGGTAGACTAGCCCAGGGCTGCATGGAGTCTTATTTACTGGAGCTGACACATCAGGGCCAACCCTCAGCCCTAATTGCTTTACGGGAGCTTGTTGAGCTGCACGATGCGTACAGTCCACCGCCGACACGGATACATAGCACAGCGCCTTGCAGAGAGAGAGAGAGAGAGGGGCTCTGTTTCTGGCTCTGTCATGCAATCCGACTCTGTCCGGGTAAAACAACAGCAGAACGCACTCACCAACACAGACACACTCACTCTCTTGTCTCCGTTCTACAGTGGGTGAGCGTGTGTGTATGTGTGAACTCCCCAGTGCGTAGTCTTTAATAACCCCACTCAGTCAGCCTGAGAGATCTACAGTAGAGCGAGCCAGAGCACGCCATGCTACACAAACAGCACACAACACTAACACTAATGCCCTCGCACTCAGTCAACCAGCATTGGCCTCTGGACATTAAACTCTACCACTCATCCAGTCTCTCTCTCTCTCTCTTTTTGTTGTACTCATTTCAATTTTCTCTTAGTCTTCAAGTCTTGTCCCGTTCACTTACAAAAAAGAAGATCCACAAATAGCGTGCCACAAAATGTTGCCAGAACTGCAAATGAGTGCCACCAGTGGTGAATCAGCGGCAAACCTTTGTCAACAACAATATTTATTGCCACTAGTGGCAAATAGCTCGCCAGAGGTGTCTTTCTGGCAAACAATTCTTTCAAGATTCTATTTGAATCTGTGGCAAACCTGTGGCAACAATATATATTTGCACTAGTGGAAAACAGTTTACCAGAAGCCATCTCTGGTGAACACGTGAGTTTGAAAACAATAAACCGTTGACGATCAGTCAGGGGGAGAAGAAAAATCTATTGAAAAATGGAAACCAAGCTTTCTAGCTACCTACCGAAGTTGTCCGGTAAATTAAAATCGTGTTAGCTAATTGATGCCTGGTTAGCAACGTCATGTTTATAGGATAGCGTGAAACACATTTTGTTGCTAAATCAGTGGATGGTGTTTAGCTCTAATGTTAGCTATCATATTTTGCACAACTGATGTGATAGCTAGCTAGCTAGCTAACTAATTATTTGTCTAAACATATACACTACTGTATATGTTGGGGCGGCAGGTAGCTTAGTGGTTAGAGCATTGGACTAGTAACCGGAAGGTTGCAAGATTGAATCCCCGAGCTGACAAGGTAAAAATCTGTCGTTCTGCCTCTGAACAAGGCAGTTAACCCACTGTTCCTAGGCGTCATTGAAAATAAGAATTTGTTCTTAACTGACTTGTCTAGTTAAATAAATGTAAAATACATTTCAAAAATAAAATACTGTTTCCAAAGTTTGGGGCCACTCCTTGTTTTTGAAAGAAAAGCACATATTTTCTGTCCATTAAAATAACATCAAATTGATCAGAAATACAGTGTTGACATTGTTAATGTTGTAAATGACTATTGGAGCTGGAAACGGCAGATTGTTTATGGAATATCTACATAGGCGTACAAAGGCCCATTATCAGCAACCATCACTCCTGTGTTCCGATGGCACGTTGTGTTAGCTAATCCAAGTTTATAATTTTAAAAGGCTAATTGATCATTAGAAAACCCTTTTGAAAATGATTGTTCTGATTAAAGAAGCAATAAAACTGGCCTTCTTTAGACTAGTTGAGTATCTGGAGCATCAGCATTTGTGGGTTCAATTACAGGCTCAAAATGGCCAGAAACAAATAACTTTCTTTTGAAACTCGTCAGTCTATTCTTGTTCTGAGAAATTAAGGCTATTCCATGTGAGAAATTGCCAAGAAACTAAAGATCTCGTACAACGCCGTGTACCACTCCCTTCACAGAACAGCGCAAACTGGCTCTAACCAGAATAGAAAGAGGAGCGGGAGGCCCCGGTGCACAACTGAGCTAGAGGACAAGTACATTAGAGTGTCTAGTTTGAGAAACAGACGCCTCACAAGTCCTCAACTGGCAGCTTCATTAAATAGTACCCGCAAAACACCAGTCTCAACGTCAACAGTGAAGAGGTGACTCCGGAATGCTGGCCTTTTAGGATAAATCTGTTTTCAAGCTTGATAAAGGTAAGCAAATGCATGTATTATTCTCATAAATGTTGCCTATAAATTCACTCTTTGTAACAATTCGATATTTCATTGCTTTAAATTAGTAGCTAGTTCATCTTGATCATGTGTTGTTTCTTCTCTATTTCTTTGTAGAAGAAATCAGTTTCAAGGCAAAAAGACAGATTGAAGCCTTCAATCAAAGGACAGAAATATGTGTGCACCAGGTCAAGGCATCTTGCCTGCATGGCTTTGAGATGTAAGTTAACAATAATTCATTTTTGGAAAATAATATGAATTGCCATAATAGGGCATAAGTACATTTTTTGTTGCTTTTCCTCCACCCAGGAAGAAGACACGAATAGTAACAACTTGCTCTTCGATTAGTTTGAATCAGTTGTGCTGAGGCTTGGCTGGAGAACAATCTTGTAAACTGTGGCTCTCTGGGAACGGTTGGCCACACATTTGAAGTTAAATTTAGTAGACCCAAGTCCCAGTCTATGCTAGCTACATTGTTTGTTTATATATAATTGATACAAGGCAGACATTTTTTTTCCTTGCTGGAAAATATACAGAATGCCAGTTTCAGTGAGATGCATATCAACATCAAGGCAACTTTGTAACAGCTGACCCCAAAGCCTACCTTTTAAGATGCCAAAATACACAGAGTATACCAAACATGACCAACTCAGAAGCCTTGTGGTTTGAGTGTCTGCCCTGAGATTGGAAGGTTGTGAGTTCAATCCCTGGCTGAATCATACCAAAGACTGTAAAAATGGGACCTGATGCGTCTCTGCTTTGCACTCAGTATTAAGGAGACAGATTGGGGGTAAGGCCCTCGGACAGACTAGCGTCCTGTCCAGGGGGTGTACTTGGCTCACGCTACAGAAAAAGGAGATAGACTCCTGCCCCATGAGCCGTACCGGCTTGCCAAAGCTTGTGCAAGGCTACTTACTTACTATACCAAACGTTAGGAATACCTCAGAACAGCCTAAGTTCGTCAGGGCATGGACTCTACAAGGTGTGGGAAGCATTCCACAGGGATGCTGGCCCATGTTGACTTCAATGCTTCCCACAGTTGCGTCAAGTTGGCTGGATGTCCTTTGGGTGGTGGAACATTCTTGATACACACGGGAAATTGTTCTTGACACAAACCGGTGCGCCTGGCACTACAATACCTGGGTTCATATGCACTTAAATCTTTTGTTTTGACCATTCACCCTCTGAATGGCACACATACACAATCAATGTCTCAATTGCCTAAAGACTTAAAAATGCTTCTTTAACCTGTCACCTCCCCTTCATCTACACTGATTGAAGTAGATTTAAAAAGTTACATCAATACAGGATCATAGCATTCACCTGGTCTCACTCACTCACTCACTCACTCACTCACTCACTCACTCACTCACTCACAGTATATCTGCTGTAATAGTGGAATGATAGTGTTTCACAGTACTACTTACCCGGCCGGCAGTGTTGTGATTGGCTGTGATATTCTCCTATTGATTTCTCCCGCCGGAGCGACATCTGTTGTCAAAATGGGAAAGCTGTTTCGACTTTGTGGCTGTGTTATCTAGTGGAAATCGGGTCAACTGGCCAATGTAGAAATTGCTCTGTCATTTCCTGATTGCTAAAATTCTCCACTGTTCGCTCAAATTTATTTTGTGTGAGAAAACAAGCACTGAATACAGTAGGGAATCATTGTACCATCTAAATTGCTGTGAAATATATTTTCAACAACAAAAAATATTGTTTTACAGCTGTTTGAAGCTGGTGGACCAAAACACAAAGTAAAAGGCTCAAGCGCCAGTCTCCGCCATCTTAGCGGAAAGGGGATGCAGGGAATGGTATAATAATACACTGAGTCAGTAGTGTGTGTGTGAGTGTGTGTCTGTGTCCTCTGTGCAAAGTTATGCACAAGTCCTTAATTATGCTCTGTAAGGGCTGTCGTGTGCACAGATGAAATATTTATGTGGTTTAAAGTCAATCCTTTAGATGCATTTTGAGCGTGTTATGAAAGCCTGAATAATGCATAATAGACAGACATGTGATGTACAGTGTTAGCTCTAATTGATTCACTTACAATTACCAGAGCCCTCTGTGTACTCCGCTGTACAAACACTGCCAACCACATCAACCACTTAACACGCATTTACACCTCTTAGCACTACGAACCACTAGCCAAAACACACACACTTGCATGCACGCACACGCACAAAACACTGCTTACAAATAGACTTACAATATTTGATGACATTTAGCCTTGGACGCAAATGAGCTTAAAATAACAGAAGTAACATTTTTGTTGTTGTTGAAAGAAATGGAAATCTCCAACTCTCCGGACATCATTTCTATTTAAAGGGCCTTGACCTGGCTCCCATATGCTAGCCTGGTACAGCTCAGCACCCGCGGAGGTGCCTGTGCAGGTTAGCTGGTACATGAATAATGGGCAACCACACATTAGGACAGAGAAGTAGGCCACAGGGTACACAAGTGTGTCTCTGCTTTGCTCTTGCCATCTCCCTCTCCCCTCATCAACTCCCCATTAATATTTAATCTAACCAGAACATCTTCAACACTCTCCTGTCCTAAGACAGAGGGGGAGGGAGTGAGAGAGAGGGAGGGTTGAAGACAGAGATAGTATGGAGGACAAGATGAAAGGAGAGGGTGATAAATGGAAATGCAGAATGGAGCTGAAAGAGAGGGGGAAAGAAAGAGAAAGAGAGATGAACAGCGATATACTGTAGGTACTACACTTCAGAGTTGAGGGCTCTTGCAAAACCAGTGTCAGTACCAGAGGGGTGAACTGATGCTCTTCTTCCTGTCTTCACAAATCACTCCATTGATCTCTGATCTCTCAATTTTTGCATTTGAGGAGATAGTTCTTCAGGGGGCATTCATGCATTTGTCTACAACCTGATAAATGGCATCAAACGTTAAATATGGAATACAGTCTTCTGAGCTCAATTGAGTGTATGAATTTCACAAGTTATTGCGAAGGCTCAAACCCCCAAATCATACCCACATGGAGATTAGTGGGTGCAAGTGAGTTTCTAATCTTTTTGTGGTAATTAATTCTAATAACAGGGGATTTGAGCTTTCCTAAAAATCTTTCTCCTTGAATATGACTCTCATCTTTTCAGCCGATAAGCACTGGGGCTTTGTGCCGGCTGTTTATCTGTCAACCATGGCGCTTTAATGATCTCAACAGGATCAATTAGCTAGATGCTTGGTGTACGTTAAGATTCACACTCCGTCTGTAGCTAGCTACCTCCTCTCTTGACTCTGTTTACAGTTTATACGTCTCAAATGTACGTTATGTTTGAGACCCCAAAAACGATAGCCTCCACAGCAAATACCATGGTTCTCACTAGCATTGACTTAACCAAGGCTTGCGTTTCTCTAATAGACCTTGTACTAACCCTAAGCTCGACTTGGGACTGCAATAGTCCCAAGCAACTTGAACTCAGCGAGCTTAGATTGATATTTTGACATTTACCCGATGGCTGCAAATGTTGCAAGTTTGAAATATGGCGTTCCAAAGGGGAGAGCTGAGCGGTGTTGCCGGCTCTGCTACTCTATTTACAGTAGCTCCCGGCTTGTTGAGAGAGGTAGAGAGGAATGAACTACCTATCTAACAGACGGATAGTTATGTTGTGCAGAGTGTGCCGAGCTTGAGAGATGGGGGGGGGGGGATAATATAATTATTCAGGAACAAAGGAACTTACATGTGTTTAATACAAACAAATGTAACCTAATAATGGACCTTTGGGCTATTTCCCTTTCCCTTTTTTTTTTTTTAAAGGAATGAGATTTCTGCAGTTTAAATGAAGTGGTAGCGCATCAATAAATTATTCCCAAATCTTTTTATAGAACATGGCCTTTGAAAATCATAATTCTATTCACATTAGACCCGGCAAAAAATAGGTATTAAAAGTTTAACCAATATTAATAGCACCAATTAAGGGTCCGACTGTGAAGTTATGCATCATTCTGTACTGCTGCTGGGAGGAGGAAAACCCACACTGTCCACTGGCTAAGGCCATCCTGGGTCCTCCTTCTCTCTCTCTCGCTTTTTCCTTCTCTCTCTCTCTAATAATAATAATAATAATAATAATATTTGCCATTTAGCAGACGCTTTTATCCAAAGCAACTTACAGGCATGCATGCATACATTTTACGTATGGGTGGTCCCGGGAATCAAACCCACTATCCTGGCGTTGCAAGTGCCATGCTCTACCAACCGAGCTCTCCTTTCTCTCTATCGCCCTCTCTTCTCTCTCTCTCCCTCTTCCTCTCTCGCTCTCTTTGTGTGTCTTCTCTGCCCATCACTCTCTCTCCTCTCTCCCTCTCTTTCCTCCACCCATCACTCACTCAATCTCCTTGTCCATGTAACAATGATAAATAGTATTAACAACAGGATGAAGTGGAGGCAGAGGAAAACTGAACGCCTGTGTTGAAAAAACACATCTGCGCAGATTCATAAAAGCCCAAGACGCTGCACTTTACACACTCATGACTCCATTATCAATAACCTGATCATCAGCATTAAGAGCATTTAAGAGATGAGAACACGTGCCCCGCCCCCCCCAGGCATTGATTGACGAGCATGAATTTTTTTCTTCTTCTCTTCGATATCGTCATATATTTTAGTGTGCCTAGACCTACCGCTGCGTTAGTCAGCCAGAGTCATTCCAGTTTATGAAGTGGAACTGTCACAGGACTGTCACGCAATTAGCACATTAACGTGCGATGCGTCTCCGCTACACGCCGTCACCGACGTGCCATCCCTGGCAAGGCTCTTTAAATCTGCGGCCCTATTTCACAGGTGAGTGACAGCGTTACGGGTGTCAGTTGAGTTCGTCGTTAGGGGAGCCCTTATTGGAAGTTTCCGGCCCTTTCCGTAGCCTATGCCTGCAGTAGCAATGCTGAAGGGACCAACACTGTGGATTTCTGCTCTTCTCTTTTTTTTCCCCTCCCCCTTTTTTTGGTTTGCTCCCGTGGACTTCTTCACCAGAGGGAGAGATGAAGGGAGGGGGAGTGGTTTCTTTTGTTCCGGAGACCTGAACGGAGGACAATCATTTTCTTGCTGGAACCAGGAGAAACGGTTTACTAAATAATGACTTCTGTGTTGTAATTTGTGTAGGGATTTATGCCTGGGTTGGTGGGCTGCGATGCTAGAGTACCTCTCTCGGTCCCTCTCTCTCCCCCCTTCTCTATCCCCTCTCTCTCCTCTCGCTCCCCTCCCTATTCCCCTTCTCTCTCCCCTCCCTCTCCCCTTCTCTCCCTCTCTTTCCCTCTCTCTCCTCCTCGCTCTCTCCCCTTTCTCTCCTGTCTTCCTGCCTCTTTTACACACCTATTCAGAGGATGAATGATCTACACATTACCCATGAGTACTGCTGACCGGTACATGCTTCAGCGACTCACGCTGCTAAGGGACCTCACAGCAAACCACCAGGGAGAGGAGAGAGGGAGAGAGAATAGGTCAGGGGAGATGAGGAATGATAGAGGGTAGGGAAAGGGAGAGAGCTAGACAAAAATACGAAATGGGTACTTGTTATTTGGTTCTTTCAATGGAAGGTGGAGAGGAGGGGGAGGGAGGTGGCACTGGGAACTTCCCTGGAAAATGGCCTGGGAGAATGGCAATTAGGTATGGTGTAGATTGCCTGTGGATCTGCAGGCTCCCTCCATTCCCCCTGTGTCTCAGGGGACACTTGTAAGTCGTGTAAAGGAGAGAGAGCAGGTCACTATAATGAACTGGCTATCTTTATCTTGGCACTAACACTAGTTTAATACCTGCTGAGTACTCACTAGCAACCAGGTCTACTCTATTTCCCCTGTATTGGTCCCCAGGGCAGGGCAGGGCTGGGACATGGAGAGGGGGAGGAGAGAGGGAATAGATGGGGGAAGGTGTGTTTCTAATAAGGGCTGACACCTCTAGTCTATGTGTTTTGCCTCTGGCCTTAAGCATTGCATCAGTGACTGGCTGGACATTTGTGGAACAGTACACAGTAATAGAGCCCATAGGGAAGACCTTGTTCACACCAGTGTGTTCTACTCATATATATATATAAATAAACTCAGCAAAAAAAGAAAATGTCCCTTTTTCAGGACCCTGTCTTTCAAAGATAATTCGTAAAAATCCAAATAACTTCACAGAACTTCATTGTAAAGGGTTTAAACACTGTTTCTCATGCTTGTTCAATGAACCATGAACAATTAATGAACACGCACCTGTGGAACGGTCGTTAAGACACTAACAGCTTACAGACGGTAGGCAATTAAGGTCACAGTTATGAAAACTTAGGACACTAAAGAGGCCTTTCTACTGACTCTGAAAAACACCAAAAGAAAGATGCCCAGGGTCCCTTCTCATCTGCGTGAACGTGCCTTAGGCCTGCAGCAAGGAGGCATGAGGACTGCAGATGTGGCCAGGGCAATAAATTGCAATGTCCGTACTGTGAGACACCTAAGACAGCGCTACAGAGAGACAGGACGGACAGCTGATCGTCCTCACAGTGGCAGACCACGTGTAACAACACCTGCACAGGATCGGTAAATTCGAACATCACACCTGCGGGACAGGTACAGGATGGCAACAACAACTGCCCGAGTTACACCAGGAACGCAAAATCCCTCCATCAGTGCTCAGACTGTCCGCAATAAGCTGAGAGAGGCTGGACTGAGGGCTTGTAGGCCTGTTGTAAGGCAGGTCCTCACCAGACATCACCGGCAACAACGTCGCCTACGGGCACAAACCCAATGTCGCAGGACCAGACAGGCCTGGAAAAAAGTGCTCTTCACTGACGAGTCGCTGTTTTGTCTCACCAGGGGTGATGGTCAGATTCGCGTTTATCGTCAAAGGAATGAGCGTTACACTGAGGCCTGTGCTCTGGAGCGGGATCGATTTGGAGGTGGGGAGTCCGTCATGGTCTGGGGCGGTGTGTCACAGCATCATCGGACTGAGCTTGTTGTCATTGCAGGCAATCTCAATGCTGTGTGTTACAGGGAAGACATCCTCCTCCCTCATGTGGTACCCTTCCTGCAGGCTCATCCTGACATGACCCTCCAGCATGACAACGCCACCAGCCATACTGCTCGTTCTGTGCGTGATTTCCTGCAAGACAGGAATGTCAGTGTTCTGCCATGGCCAGCGAAGAGCACGGATCTCAATCCCATTGAGCATGTCTGGGACCTGTTGGATCAGAGGGCGAGGGCTACGGCCATTCTCCCCAGAAATGTCCGGGAACTTGCAGGTGCCTTGGTGGAAGAGTGGAGTAACATCTCACAGAAAGAACTGGTAAATCTGGTGCAGTCAATGAGGAGATGCACTGCAGTACTTAATGCAAGCTGGTGGCCACACCAGATACTGACTGTTACTTTTGATTTTGACTCCCCCTTTGTTCAGGGACACATTATTCCATTTCTGTTCGTCACATGTCGGTGGAACTTGTTCAGTTTGTCTCAGTTGTTGAATCTTATGTTCATACATTGCTGAAAATGTTATAAAAAAATTATATATATACAAAATGTTATAAAAAATATTATATATATACATATATATATACACACACACACACACACACACACACACACACACACACACACACACACACACACACACAACCGGTCAAAAATTTTAGAACACCTACTCAGTCAAGGTTTTTTTTTTAATAATAGTGAAGACATCAAAACTATGACATACCACATATGGAATCATGTAGTAACCAAAAATATATATATTTTTTATTTGAGATTCTTCAAAACAGCCACCCTTTGCCTTGATGACAGCTTTGCACACTCTTGGCATTGTCTCAACCAGCTTCATGAGGTAGTCACCTGGAATGCATTTCATTTAACAATTATTAAAAGTACATTTGTGGAATTTCTTTCCTTCTTAATGCGTTTGAACCAATCAGTTGTGTTATGACAAGGTAGGGGGGATATACAGAAGATAGCCCTATTTGGTAAAAAACGAAGTCCATATCATGGCAAGAACAGCTCAAATAAGCAAAGAGAAACGACAGTCCATCGTTACTTTAAGATATGAAGGTCAGTCAATCCGGAAAAGCGCTACGATGAAACTGGCTCTCATGAGGACGGCCACAGGAATGGAAGGCCCAGAGTTATCTCTGCTGCAGAGGAGAAGTTCTGCTGCAAAGAAACCACTACTAAAGGACACCAATAAGAAGAAGAGACTTACTTGGGCCAAGAAACACAAGCAATGAAGATCGGTGGAAATTTGTCCTTTGGTCTCTAGTCGAAATTGGAGATTTTTGGTTCCAACCGCCGTGCCTTTGTGAGACACTGTGTGGGTGAACAGATGATCTCCGCATGTGTACTTCCCACCGTAAAGCATAGAGGAGGAGGTGTGATGGTGTGGAGCTGCTTTGCTGGTGACACTGTCTGTGATTTATTTCAAAATCAAGGCACACTTAACCAGCATGGCTACCACAGCATTCTGCAGCAATACACCATCCAATCTGTTTTGGGCTTCGTGGGACTATCATTTGTTTTTCAACAGGACAATGACCCAACACACCTCCAGGCTGTGTAAGGGCTATTTTCCAAGAAGGAGAGTGATGGAGTCCTGATTCAGATGACCTGGCCTCCACAATGCCCTGACCAAATTGAGATGATTTGGGATGAGTCAGACCGCAGAGAGAATTAAAAGCAGCAAACAAGTGCTAAGCATATGTGGGAACTCATTCAACACTCTTGGAAAAGCATTCCAGGTGAAGCTGGTTGAGAAAATGCAAAGAGTGTTCAAAGCTGTCATCAAGGCAAAGGGTGGCTACTTTGAAGAATCTGAAATATAAAATATATTTTGATTTGTTTAACACTTTTTTAGTTACTTCATTATTCCATATGTGTTATTTCATCGTTTTGACATCCTCACTATTATTCTATAATGTAGAAAATAGTTTAAAAAAATGTTTTTAAATATCACGTAGTAGAACTGCATAATTGATGCTCTCCACTTTCTGGAGGACCGAGTTTTGAAATCAGTGGAATTACAGTATGATAGCTAAGGAGATGGAGAAAATTCTGGTGTTTGATTGCAAATATGCAGAAAAGAGAACATATAAAACGCCTGTGTCCGGATAACATCTTCAAACTAAGGGCAACCATGGCATCCGTGACAGAGAAGGAGAAGTGTCCATCCATGTATATGGGGAAGAGAGTCTAGCTAGCTACATTTTCAGATATTACACATTTCAAATTTTGTCAAAGTCCTTTCATTTCAAGTTAAAGTGTACTGTTAGCTAGCTAGCTAACGTTAGCTGGATAGCTAGCTAACGTTACGTGTATGATCTGTGTAGTAATATTATTCATATCTCAGAGCCATTTGTATTGCTAGCTAGCTAACATTGAACCCTGGTTGTTTAGCTACCTGCAGATTCATGCAGGGTAGTAACCTTATGAGTTGGGATTATGGTTCATTGTTTAGCTAGCTAGCTACATGTCTAAACAAAAGACTCCACTATGCAAGTAACTGTTTCAATAGCATGTTTATGATGTCACTGCGACAACTGTCGATAGATGTAGCTGGTAAATTCTCTCTGGCTATCTACTCCGATTTCAGAGCACTGTCATCTGAGTGTGCCAGAGCACAGAATAACTGACAAATTTACGAAGGCTCAACACCCGTTGAATATGGCCGGTGTCAGTTAAAGTTGGCAAAGAAACGTAATTAAATTGTTGCCAGCAGCTCAGCTGCAGTCACCAACGCTCTGGATAACATAAAAACAGCCTAACCAGCTCTGCTAGGGTGAGTAAAATGGTCCGAGTGAGATGTTCCCTCATTATGGTCTGGAAGTAGCTAGCAAGCTAGCCAACGTTAGCCAGTTAGCTTGGGTGCTTGACTGCTGTTGTTAGGTCAGAACGCTCGGATCAACCCTACTCCTCGGCCAGAGCGTTCAGTGTGCGCTCTGAATGCTTCGAGAGCGAAACGCTCTGAATTTACGAACAGACAACGCTCTGAGTTTAAGAACGTCCAGAGCACACACGGCATTCCAGATTAAATTTATGAACACACCTGCAGTGTTAGCTAGACTTTAGTCTTGAAATCTTTGGTTGTTTAGTACATAGCCTCACATGTGAATCCTTAATGAAATGGGTGGGGCTAAAGCTTAAGAGGGTGTGAACGATGATGAATATGTGTAGACAAAGAAGAGCTCTCCAGTAGGTACCAAAACTTTCAAGGGCCATTTTCTCAAAAGTGAGGTTACAAGTTTATCAACTTTCAAAGCAGAATTAGTTTCCCATTGTTCCTCAACTGTAGTGTATGCGATATCATTTTCTAGTTCTGAGTCTCTACTTTTATCCAATGCAAAAAACACCATTTCAAATGTTGCTACCTAAGACCGAATCGAGCCAGTCAGTTACAAATGTGCAAACATTTGTTTTAGCTAAAAAAAACTTTTCGCTGTGTCATTATCAGGTAGGAAAAAAGTATTTCATCAATTTAAGAATAAGGCTGTAACGTAACAAAATGTAGAAAAAGTCAAGGGGTTTGAATACTTTCCGAATGCACTGTATGAATAATATCAAACATGACAAAATCCTCATACTGCTGGACGTAGCATGAACTACCCTATGTGAGTATTGGGAATATAAATGAATGCATGTACTGTAGATATAAACATAGCCCATATATTTTGATGTAATTGTTTGATGTACAGTATCATCTATCCAATAGTTCTTTGCTCCCTCCATTAAAGTAGCTAGCATGGGTAGTAATCCCTCGTTCTATTCTACCTAGATGTTGGCGAGCAGGTACGTGTATGCGTTTAGCATTGGTCCTCTCCCCTATCAGGGGCCTTAAGAGCTGCTCATCTCCTCTCATGGTGGTGGATGTGTCTAATTGGCCTGGGGTGGCTTAGAGAGTGTGGAGGAGAAGAAGCACTACTGACAGACTGAGCACTGAACTCTGTGAAAACACTGATAACTCATCCACACACACCTACACACCTACACACCCACAAACTGCAGCTAGAGAGAGAGAAAGAGCTAGCGAGAAGGAAAGAGAGAGAGCTTTCAATCTCCTCGGCCTTCCCTCTGCCCATGTCTCTCTCTCATGCCTGCTCTGCATGGAAACATTGAGACAAGAAACGATCATTGTGAAAACCTACAGGAGAAAAAATATCTAATCCTGAGTGAATCTGTTCTTGCCTCATGGAGAGCAGTGGAGAAGCGCGTTTATTCCCTGCAGGAAATTACTGTTTGATTTCCTACCTGTCAGGATGATAGAATTCAGGAAGGGGGGAGTGAAAAATCTATGATTTAAGTCTGAGAGCTTCTGTTTGCTCAGGAGCAGACAACGCTTCACTGAAGGGAGAGCAGTACTATGATAATGTCACTGAAGGGATAGAGCAGTACTATGGTAATGTCACTGAAGGGAGAGCAGTACTATGATAATGTCACTGAAGGGATAGAGCAGTACTATGATAATGTCACTGAAGGGATAGAGCAGTACTATGGTAATGTCACTGAAGGGATAGAGCAGTACTATGATAATGTCACTGAAGGGATAGAGCAGTACTATGATACTGTCACTGAAGGGATAGAGCAGTACTATGATACTGTCACTGAAGGGATAGAGCAGTACTATGATAATGTCACTGAAGGGATAGAGCAGTACTATGATAATGTCACTGAAGGGATAGAGCAGTACTATGATAACGTCACTGAAGGGATAGAGCAGTACTATGGTAATGTCACTGAAGGGATAGAGCAGTACTATGATACTGTCACTGAAGGGATAGAGCAGTACTATGATAACGTCACTGAAGGGATAGAGCAGTACAATGATAATGTCACTGAAGGGATAGAGCAGTTCTATGATACTGTCACTGAATAGATAGAGCAGTACTATGATAATGTAGAGTTGCAAATGTGTTCACAACTGCATACTCAACATTGTAATCATGTATGGACACACACATGAACCCCCACATAAATCATGAAGCAGAAACTTCTTGTTCCTCCCTCCAAAAGTCCTCTTGTATTAATGGGCATAAAAGGACTGCGTTCCCATAGTGACTCCCTTGGGGACGATTAGGACATAATTTCTCTGAGACAGATACTGCTTGAGACGCGCCAGCCGTCTCCAGAGCATTGGGCCGTGCAGTGCAGGAGTGGAGAGGGGGATGAGAGAGAGGAGAGAGAGAGAGGATAGGGAGGAGAGGAGGGAGAGGGACCCTGTCCCCCTCTCTCAGGTGGGAATAGGGGAGGGGAAATAACAGAAACAAATCTAAAGCTACGTAAACATCACACAGATCTCAACTCCCTCAGCTAGCTCCTTCCTGACTATCACAAACAAGCCTTAAATAGACGTGAAAGATGATAAAAACCAGACAGGAACCAGGGATAATGGAAAATAGAATAAAAGTGTGTGAGTGGGGGATGGAAAGAGAAAGAGAGAGAGAGAGAGAGAAAGAAAGTGAGGAAAGCGTGATCCTCTTTAGCATAGCGTTTAAGCTTTAAGCTCTCCCTGACTGTGTGAGATGCACTCACCCAGGTCTACTGTACCCCAGAAATAACGTTGACATTCAAATCAGCGCATCCACACACACACACACACACACACACACACACACACACACACACACACACACACACACACACACACACACACACACAGAGAGAGCCGTCACTCCAATAGCAGAGCTCTGTCATCTTTACCATCAATGCTAGGCTAATGCCACACCGACTACGCTGCTTTGGGCCAACATGCACGTCAACCGAGTAGGCATTCTGCTTCCATTTAGAGGGCCAGCATTTCCGCAGTGCGTACAGAAAATATGCATATTGAGCTGAGCTGCTTTGTATTGCATTGCATTGCATTGCGTGCAGCTGTGACAATGCCTGCCTGCGCTGCCTGTCTCCAACTTTACTGGGCTCAGCTTTGCTTACTTTTCAGGGGCATGTAGGAATTATAGATTGTCAAGAGCTGATTTCGGTTTGGAATTATCCTAGCCCAGAATAATCAGTCTGATTGTGAAGCCACCTTCACTTTTATTCTGCTGTGAGTGGAAATGCATGTTGAAGTGTTGAGGAGGACGGTGAGTGTGTTCAGATATTTGTTAGAAAACAATAATTAAAAGTGTCGATCGAGAGTGAATTCTTCTGAGGTACAGTAGCACTGTACTGCCCTTTCCTCATCCTATCCCCTCTTCCCTCATCCAATCCACCCAAATGTGCTTCACTTGTCAACCCATCAATCCCCTTTCCCCTTCTTATGTTTCCCCTGCCTAACCTTTGACCTCCCGCAGTGCTTCTTATTCATTAAAAAAACACGTCTTCATCTTACCCCTCCTCCATCTCCTACGACTTACACACTACTCCTCCCCTCCCTGCACATGTCAGATGATAGTTTACCTTGGCTGGTGCTTCTCTCTCTCTCCTCTCTCTAATGCAAACATGATCCCCCACCTTGGAAGAATCCTTTTAGCTGAATCCCCAGTAAAACCCAGGAGAACATGGGAAACCACTGGATCCTGGAGGAGCTCTGTCTGTCTACCTCCAGATCCCTCTCCCTGGGATCACCCCCCACCAGGGAAGGAGGATAAATCCTTGAAATATTAGGATGTTAGGAGAAGGCAGGCAGGGAACGCCGTGGGGCCTGGAGTGGAGAATGTTCTGGGTTACAGTGGCTACACCATGGAATGGGATAGTTAACCACTTCTCTGGATACGTCCCAAATTGCACCCTATTCCCTAAATAGTGCATTCATTTTGACCAGAGCCCTTTGAGCCGTCTTTCGGATGGGACGTTAAAACGGGTGTCCTGCCTCTTTGTGGTTACTAAAGATCCCATGGCACTTATTGTAAGAGTAGGGGTGTTAACCCTGGTGTCCTGGCTAAATTCTCAATCTGGCCCTCATAACATCATGGCCACGTAATCATCCCCAGCTTCCAATTGGCTCATTCATCCCCCCCCCCCTCCTCTTCCCTGTAACTATTCTCCAGGTCGTTGCTGTGAATGAGAATGTGTTCTCAGTCAAATTACTTGGTAAAATAAGGGTAAGAAAAAAAAGATTTAAAAAGCAATTTAAAAGGAGTGCACGTTAAAGGGAACAGGGTGTCATTTCTGACGTAGACTCCGCGTAGGAATGCTTCCGCGTAGGAATGCTTCCGCGTAGGAATGCTTCCGCGTAGGAATGCTTCCGCGTAGGAATGCTTCCGCGTAGGAATGCTTCCGCGTAGGAATGCTTCCGCGTAGGAATGCTTCCGCGTAGGAATGCTTCCGCGTAGGAATGCTTCCGTGTAGGAATGTCATTACCATGGTTGACTGGTGCGATATGCTAATATCAAGTCTCATATGCACAGTACGTGCACAGTGGCTTACTGAACATGCAATTGTTCATGTGACTGGATTATAAAACAGTTGAGTAACTATAACGTGAAGTTGTTTAAGAAAGTAAGAAATGTTGGAGTAGAGCTTTAAGGGGAGAATGCTGTTAACAGCGAGTTTTTCTTCCAGGCTCAGGTCTCCTGTTTCTGCTATGCAATGTTCCAAACCCCAATTTTCTCCCAGACCCAGGCTCATTTTCCCTGTGCTCGCTGGTGTCGGGGAACAAGTGGGATTTGCATCGTAAATTTGGTAATAAAACTCCTGGACTGAATCAGAATCAGCTCCTCAGCCGAAAAGAAAGAAGCAGCTTGAGAGAGGAAAAAGCCACAGCTTTCCTCTTTTCTCAGCAGCTGCAGACTGTCAGAAGGAAAACGATCCATCTATGTTTCTTTCTTGTTTGTTTGTTTGCCATATAGTGTTTGTTTGTGTGTGTTTCTTCTTCTTCTTTGTTGGTTCTCTCCTGAAGAGACTCCAGAACTATCCATCTGCCTGTGTTACCGTGGTGACATCCCTTTGAGCGGCTGACGAGGCAGTGTTAGAGAACGCAACAACCGGAGAAGCAAAATGCCAGCCTAATTAGCGTGACTGCAGAGCCGGCGGAGGGTGAAGCTCGTTATGGGCACAGCTCGCTATGATGTGTCTGCGCATGAATATGCACATTTTACACAAGAAAAAAAAAAGCGCGCACTTCTAGTAGTTCAAGGTAACCAACTAACATGCCGGATGGTGTTGATTGGGTCATTTGGTAAAAAGTTTGCAAGACTCCATGTGTGAATTTTGTTTCTGTGCATGACTTTCTTTGTTATCTAGGCGTGGATGTGCAGTATGTGTGAGCGTGTGAGTGTGAGATGGTGTTTGTACACGTCTGCTCTCCATGCTTCTCACATACACTCTCCCAGGATGCTGCCTGTGGACTCCAAAGTAGAAAGTGAAGTATCCATCAACCATCTTCCGTTCCTCTGCCTTCCTCTCCTCTCAAGCCTACCCTCCCACGACCATCCTGCTGGGCCAATCCAAGCTAGCCCGGACTGGCTTCCGAGCCAGGCCCACGCCGGAGCTTCCCCGCTGGGTGCAATATGGCACCCACCTCCCCTGCACTGCCAGCACGCTGGGGCTGCCCCTTCGACTGTGGCGTCCACCAGCCCTAAGCAGACAGAGACTTATGGCAGCTCGAACTCACTCGGGGTGGGCAGGGATAGAGGGAGACATGGAGCGATATGGAGCTGGGGGGAAACATGTTGTTCAAACATGAACAAGAGTCATTAGCCTCAAGGGATTGGCTCTGTTCCCACCACTGACATCATCAGTGGCTGAAGAGACAACAACGAAACAAGATCAGCAACAGCAGCAAGGTAAACGTCGAAGTAACATCTCCCAACCAGGAGACAATGGCCCAATCGAAGGTCTACGCCTTCATGTCCGCACTTCGACAGCCTCCCTGTCTGACATTGACGTTGAGACAATAGGCTTGATGAGTTGTAGTTTGTCTTTGTGAAGTCAATTACACTGAGTGTGCCAGTCCTCTTGCCTCAAAACTCTCATTGCAGTCTGCCCGTCGCAATCACCAACCGCTACCCCATGGTGGGAGGAACACAGAACAGCAAATGAACTTGGCCCGGCCACAAAAACCTCTTAATGTTCCCCGCATTTAATTGGCAAGTTGAAACTTGGGAGAGCGGGATTCAGTAAGAGAGATTTGTGATCTGTCTCTATCGTTCCTTTTCCTCTTCCTTTTCTTTTCTATTCTTTGCTGTTCCTGTCAGAGGCAGGCAGAGAGAAATGTTTCCAGGCCCAGACAGGCTTAATGAGGAGGACAGGTAAGTCTGGGAAGGTTGTGTGTGTTTGTGTGTGTGCGTGCGTGCTAGGATCTCCGTTCAAGTCTGAAACGCTTGAGTCATGAGGTAGCCAAGCTCACAAGGCACACCACGGGTCTCACCCCCAAAAACAGGAACAGTCAGCCTGTCAGAGTGCAGTCATTTCCCCAGCTGCGGCGACTTCAACTCCTTAAATCACACAGAAGTGGCATCATCTGACAAAGTGGTCTTTGGTGACCCTGTGGAGGGTGGCGTTTAAAATGCTTCCAGTGTTGGACCCTATTATCTGGGTATGAGGGGGTGGGTTCAGCAGGGTCAGACCTGAGCTGACCCCTCTCTCTCTCAGGGCCTCAAATACAGGCTCGAAACAAACAAGCCAAAATAATCCTCACTCCCATCCCTCGTCCTAGGGATCCCGAGGAGGATGAGCAACCGAGCAGCACAGTGAGCACACAGCAGAACAGCACACAGTGGTAAACAAAACCAGGACGTGTCCACACATCCTAACTCAATCACTACGGCTCCACCCGCAGAACAACCTCTCTATGAGCTAGGCAGGCTTCTCTTGGCAAGGGAATAGGTGAGAGACTTGGCTAGGGGCCCACACGTTGGCAGAAGCGAGAGTGCATTTCAATTAAACACTTTCTTTAGCTGCGCCAGAAGGAGGATCTTCCGAGAGGAAGATCGAACAGAAGAGAAAGAGAGCGAAAGAGAGAGAGAGAGCGAAAGAGAGATAGAGAGAGATAAATAAAGGGAGAGAGAAACAAACCAATGTAATAATATGATATAGGAATGGAATGCAAGGCAGTGTCAGTATGTACTGAAAGTAATAGTGGAAGACGTGAGAGAGAGAGAGTGTGTGGTGGTGTTGTGGAGGCTTGTAGATCACTCTGCTTCCTGTGTAAATTGACAGGTAAATTAGCATCTTTAGCTAACAGGGCAAGCCCTCCTCTGCCTCCTTTCCCTCCGACAGAGGCAGCTTCTTGACCCTACCATATCCCCTGCCGCTCCGCGCCACCGCATTAGCATTTAAACACACAAAGACACGTTCACACTTCTATTTATAGACACACATATAAGCGCACACACGCTCTACACACTCTGCTGAACAAACATGTAAACATAGACGTGAAATGTTATACTGCATGTGTTGAATTCCCATTGGAGATAACTTCCCTGTAACTTTCCTGTAACTTTCCTTCAGGTTATATGGATCAGAGCCATTCTTAGATCCTCCAGTAATGTTTCAGGAAGTTGGATAACTCTGAGCAAGACCCAGTCAAAAAAACAACAATCAAAATTGTCAAACCCAGTGCACGTCTCATCACCAGGATGTGTAGAGCAGTTTGTATGTATAGTCATCCAGGAGAGGGCTACACTCTTAGAAAAAAGGTTCTATCTAGAACCTAAAATGGTTCTTTGGCTGTCCCCATAGGATAACCCTTTGAAGAACCCTTTTTGGTTCGAGGTAGAACCTCTTTGGTTCCTTTCCACAGAGGGTTCTAAATGGAACACAAAAGGGTTCTACCTGAAACCACAAAGGGTTCTTCAAAAGGTTTACCTTTTGGAACCCTTTTTTCAAAGAGTGTAGATCTCCCTGATACAGCTTGCCAACCTACTAGCCTGCTGCAGTTTCTCCTCTCCTTCTCTCTCCCTCTCTCCCTCTCTCCCTCTCTCCCTCCCTCCCTCCATGTTGGAATCATCAATTAGAACAGACTGGGGGGCTGGGTGTTCGGCTGAGAGTGGGTGGTGTGTGTGTGAGAGATTATATATGTGCGTACCTGCCTGCCTCTCTGTCTGCCTACCTGTGTACTCAAGCATGTTTTTAGTAGCATTAGTATTACCACATATCTGAGTGTCAGTCTGCTAGTTTGCAGGCTGTATGACTGATTCATCTAATCATTCAACGCTGACAGGCTCCACAGAGCCAACAGAGTAGCAGCATTGATCTCCTTTACAGGGACCCGGGGCCCTGACTTCATTAGCCCTGTTAGTGCTAAGCTGCTTTACCATGCTCACGCCTAGTTAAGCCCGCACAGTGACACACACACACAGATAAACGCAGAGAGAGAGGAGGGGAGGAAGATAGAGAGGGGAAGCAAAGGAAGAAAGAAAAGAAGAAGAGACAAAGGGAGCTAACGAGTCTGTTTGAGGGGAAGTGAAAGAGAGGAGAAGGAAAAGGCTGGCGATAAAGTGTGAGAGAGGGAGGAGGCGATAAAGTGTGAGAGAGAGAGACCAAGAGAAAGAGAGAAAGAAGGAGTTTAAAGTGTGAGAGTGGGGTAGTGAAGGAGAGAAAGTGACAGAGGGGTATAGAGAGGGCATGGAGCGTGTGAACCTGCAGCTCTCAGAGGCCAGGGAGGGATAAAGCGCTGTGTGCTGTTTGAATGAAGGAGGCTTTCTGCAACGGAGCGATGAGCAGCAGAATCAATTAACTTGTGTTCTGATTAATGAATTATCACGCTGGTCCATCGGCAGCCTGAGTACTTAGCCCGTCTTCCCCCGTGAGGCTTTGCTGTGTTGGAAAATTAGCTTTGACCTCTGCAGTACACACAGAAACACAAAAATACACACGTGTGGATGCACGGACACCCACACATACATGCACAGTGGGGCAAGGCCTTATCTTCTCCAGAGAGTTCTGTAAATTAAAATGTCTTTAAGTAACTTATGATGAATAAGGAAATGATTGCACAGCCATTTTGTTGAGTAGGCATTTTGTAATTCCTCTTTCTTGTTCCCCTTTTCCCTACTTACACCCACTCATCCTCTCTTCCTGCCTCCCTTCTCCCTCCCTCTCTCTCCCTCCCTCACCCTCTCTCTCTTTTTCTCCTGCTAGTGTATGGTTTTGGCTGGTTTAACTACGCCCCCAGCTCCCCAAGGATGGGCCATGACGGATGGGCCTGCGTGAGATTCTGATTCGATTCGGCCCATTTGATCAATTTATCGCTGTCATTTTGAAAATGAAATTAGAGGAACGTCTCCCAGAGAGTGTTTTTCCAGCACAGGTGCCATAAATATACTTAATTTGGCTCTGAGAAAGGAGGGAGAGAGAAAGAGAGAGATGGAGTGGGGAGGGAGAGAGGGATACAAAGTGTGTCGAGGTGAGCAGAGTTTGGAGGTTGTCTATCACGGTCCTAGGGAAGGAAGTGTGGTCATTCAGCTACTGAAATAGCACACTGCTAGGGCCAGTAAACTTCTGCAAAAAAGATAGATGGCTACACTAAGCCATCCAAATTACATGTGTGCTAACCTGCCAGATAAACACTGCCATCGGAAATAGACAGCCGGAGCATCTGAGGGTGCGAGGTTGATGAGTGGTTGACGCTACCAACACACACATACAAGCGAGAGACAAGGAGAGACGAGAGAGAGAGATACAGTGCCTTGCAAAAGTATTCATCCCCCTTGGCGTTTTTCAGATTTTGTTGCATTACAACCTGTAATTTAAATAGATTTTTATTTGGATTTCATGTACATATGTATTCACCTCCTTTGCTATGAAGCCCCTAAATAAGATCTTTAGTTAAATAAAGTCCACCTGTGTGCAATCTAAACGTCACATGATCTGTCACATGATCTCAGTATATATATACACCTGCTCTGAAAGGCCTGGGGCACCACCAAGCTAGTGGTACCATGAAGACCAAGGAGCTCTCCAAACAGATCAGGGACAAAGTTGTCGAGAAGTACAGATCAGGGTTGGGTTAAAAAAGATATCCAAAACTTTGAACATCCCACGGAGCCCCATTAAAGCCATTATTAAATAATTGAAAGAATATGGAACCACAACAAACCTGCCAAGGGAGGGCCACCCACCAAAATTCACGAACCAGGCAAGGAGGGCACTAATCAGAGGCAACAAAGAGACCAAAGATAACCCTGAGCTGCAAAGCTCCACAGTGGAGATTGGAGTATCTGTCCATAGGACCACTTTAAGCTGTACACTCCACAGAGCTGGGCTTTATGGATGAGTGGCAAGAAAAAAAGCCATCGCTTAAAGAAAAAATAAGCAATCACGTTTGGTGTTCACCAAAAGGCACGTAGGAGACTCCCCAAACATATGGAAGAAGGTACTCTGGTATGATGAGACTAAAATTGAGCTTTTTGGCCATCAAGAAAACGCTATGTCTGGCGCAAACCCATCACCTCTCATCACCCCGAGAACAACATCCCCACAGTGAAGCATGGTGGTGGCAGCATCATGCTGTGGGGATGTTTTTCATCGGCAGGGACTGGGAAACTGGTCAGAATTGAAGGAATGGTGGATGGCGGTAAGTACAGGGAAATTCTTGAGGGACACCTGTTTCATTCTCCAGAGATTTGAGGACAATGACCCTAAGCATACTGCTAAAGAAACACTCGAGTGGTTCAAGGGGAAACATTTAAATGTTTTGGAATGGGCTAGTCAAAGCCCAGACCTCAATCCAATTGAGAATATGTGGTATGACTTAAAGATTGCTGTACACCAGCAGAACCCATCCAACTGGAGCTGGAGCAGTTTTGCCTTGAATAATGGGCAAAAAACCCAGTGGATAGATGTGGCAAGCTTATAAAGACACACCCCAAGAGACTTGCAGCTGTAGTTGCTGCCAAAGGTGGCTCTACAAAGTATTGACTTTGGGGGGGTAAATAGTTATGCACGCTCAAGTTCTCTTTCTTTTTTGTCTTATTTCTTGTTTGTTTCACAATAAAACATATTTTGCATCTTCAAAGGGGTAGGCATGTTGTGTAAATCAAATGATACAAACCCCCCAAAAAATCTATTTTAATTCCAGGTTGTAAGGCAACAAAATAGGAAAAATGCCAAGGGGGTGAATACTTTTGGAAGCCACTGTAGAAGAGCTAGAAAGAGAACGATAGAAGATAGATTGTTGTATAGGCACACTGTATTACTTATACAACTAATATAAGTACCGGAAATGAGACAGGAGTAGAAATTAACGTAGGCTTTGTTTACTCCCGACTGGCGCAGTGGTCTAAGATACTGCATGTCAGTGCAAGAGGCGTCACTGCAGTCCCTGGTTTGAATCCTGGCTGCATCACATCCAGCCGTGATTGGGAGTCCCATAGGGCGGCGCACAGTTGGCACAGCGTCGTCTGGGTTTGGCCGGGGTAGGCTGTCATTGTAAATAAGAATTTGTCCTTAACTGACTTGCCAAGTTAAATAAAGGTTACAAAATTCACAGGACAAGACATTCCAAGCATTCCAATGTATGTAAAAAAAGGGGGCGCTACAGGTGCCCTGAAGGGACAAACCAGAATATCAATACACAACATATTCCTCCCTCTTTACTTTTGATGCATCATAAGGAAAATGTAAATATTCACTGTTTTGCATATTATTTCCTTTACAGTCTTTATCTTTAAATAAACATATTTATTTTTAACATAACAGTTCTCTTAATGTTACAATGGCAATTTTCAGAATAACCTTTCCTGAACTAAGGAAGGGTAGACTACCTCAGTTCCCAGACTTAACCCTGAGGTGTATTCTGCCCCAATGTCAGAGGTCAATCTCTGAACTAAATGTTCAACCTTTCATGGGGTTGTTTTTCTCTTGCAGGGTAATGACGACGTACAAGTGAGTCTACAGTCACATTCTCTCTGAGTCTGAGGGGTGTTGGTGTATGGCCATACTTGGGTGCAACAGTACCCTGAGTAGGCATTTTCCTTAGGTGAGTCTGGTGAGTCTGGAGTATTTTCTATATTTGTAGGTTGCTGCAGTGGGTGTTCAAGTGCTGGCACATAATTGTGATAGGTCTCCAGTAGCCATGTGTCTCCTCAAGATTATGTTCTCTGGCGTGTGAACTGTGTAGGACAGAGGGCCTGTTTGTGCGACCACTGTTGCTGGTATCCACTTTGGACCTTTTCAATAGTTCCGAGCAAGAACTCTCTCTCCAGCTCTGAAGCTTCTGTCTTTAGCTTTGCTCCATCTCTCCACTTCTCTGTTGTGTATGTACAACCTGTTTAGTCTTTGTAGGTCTCAGGATGTCGAGTCGCATGCGAAGCTGTCTTTTCATCATGGCTGACGTGGGTACCACTTTGGTTGTAGCATAGGGGGGATGGTTCTGTAGGTCAACAGGAAGGTGTTTAGACGCCTGTTGAGGGACCTGTTTCCTTGTGATGATTTTATAGCTTGCTTCATTGTCTGTTTGATTCCATGAATGACCGGAACTCTTCAGACACAAGTTGAGGGTCATTATTGCTATTGAGTTGCCTTGGCAATCCCAAGCGACCGATGATTGACCGTAGCTCTTCGATGGTTCTCTCCGCTCTTCATCAATGCTCTTCATCAAGTGCTCTTCATCAATGCGACCTCAGGCCATTTGCTGTCTGGGTCGACTATGACTAAGAACATACAATCTTCCAGTGGGCCTGAAAAGTCTACGTGGACTCAATGCCAAGGCTCCTCTGGGAAGTCCCATGGGTGTAGTGACGCTAGCTGAGGCATGTTCCACATCTTTTGACGTGCAGAACACAACTTGGCCTTTTCTTCGATAGCTGTGTCCAAGTCTGGCCACCAAAGGTAGCTGCGTGCAATCTTCTTCGCACCATGCCACAGTGAACTGAATGGAGTTCAAGCACCTGCTTTCTCAGTGGCCGCGGTATGATGATTTGAAAGTCCCGTATCAAGCATCCAGCCTGATCCGTGAGCTCGTTTCTCCTCACCAGGTAAAGCTGTCCGGCAGCTCTCCTCCCCAGCACAAGGTGACAATGTCTATGATCTCAGACATCACCGGATCAGTGTGGGTAACCTTCTTCACTTGGGCTGACGTAACTGGGGCGTTCATCACTTCCTTGAAGTAGAGGATTTCAGCCTGGGAGTGCTCAGTGTGTGCGACAGGTAAGGGAAGCCTTAAGAGTCTGTCTGCATTGCAGTTCTACTCAGACCTGTACTAGATGTCGTATTGTTGACCAGAAAACTCTAAGACCCATTGCCCCATGCGGCTGGCTGCGAGCAACAGAATGTGGGGAGTGTGGGGGGTGGGGACCAAAAATGGAGGTGAGGGGTCTATGGTCCATCAGCAGTGTGAATCGTCATCCAAACAGAATCTGTCGGAATTCCTTAACTCTTTTGCAACCATGTGAATTTCCTACCAGTTTAGTTTGATCTTCGACTTGCCTCCGTACTGCTTTTCCATCCTGCAGCAGTGTTACCCATTATCCGTGTTCATTGTCTGAAATGGACAAAAACATGCTCCCTCTGTGTGCTCCATTTAACGCACTTTCTCTTTGTTCTTCCTGACGTCGCCTTTCTTTTGTTCAGCAATTTTGTTTGATTGTGTCTTTTTTTTTTTTTTTTTTACACTGAACAAAAAGCGTTGGTCCCATGTTTCGTGAGCTGAAATATTGACAGAGTATTTGAGTGCGCTGTGTAAATGTTTGAGGGAGAAAGGGAGTATGTTACAAGAAGGTGTGTGTCTGCCTGTGTGCATGGGTTAGCATAGCTGTAAAAGGCCTAGATTAGTGTGTCACACACACACACACACACACACGGTGCGGTGTCTGGCCTTATTTATGTGTCTCTCCTTCAGCAGCCGGCATATGGGATTGTGTCTGTAGAGAGATGATGTACACCACGCTAGCCTCTGTTCCCGCTCTACACCCATCAGACTACACAGCACAGCCGCACCACATCACTTAGCTTTATAGACCCGTCTGACAACACTCACACGCACACATACTAACAAAACCGATGTGTATCTCTGTCTGTTACCATGTGTGTACCAAACATGAAGTATGCGAGGATATCAAGCACACTGCATAGTTGGTATGGCTCTATGTATTGTAGATCAAGTGTATTTGAGAGTGTACTTGAAGTCAGTGCGTGTCACGTTATGTAACTGAGTTGCCCAAAAAAATCTTCTCTCCTGAGAAAACAAAGATGCTGTCGCCCCCCCCTTCCCCCCCCCACATAACAATACCTTCACACAAAGTGTGCGAAACAAAGTTTGAACAACGTCAAGTGTATCAACTGTAAAGTACCACGGCTGATTGTCTATTGTCCTCTCATCCAGTGCAATCACACAGGATACAAGCTTGGGCACGCCCTCCGCCGTCAGCTTCATTACACAGAGTAAAGGGATGAAACGTCCTGATGCATATACCCACACTGTTCTGCCACTCAAAATAAGCCCCCCGGACCTGTCCACAATGTCTGCTTCCAATCTGATCATTATCCCCCCCCAATCAAAACAGACAGCGCCAGCCCTCCCTCCCTCCCTCCCGCCAACCGTACCCCCACCGCCCAGTTATACCGAGAAACACAATCACTCTCTCCACCCACCCCCACACATTAACATACGCAAGGCTTTAACTGTGCTATGACTGATGAGCTACGCAGAGAGAAAACATTACAAAAGAACGTTAGGATTCTGAGCGTACCGATGAGTCGTCAGTGATGCACGTAGCGTGGATTATATATTTCCCATGTAATGTATAGAGCGATGCTATTGGCTATAGGTGTGGCTGTTTGGGGACCATGATATCCAGGGATAACGCTATTGTACAGAACAGTAACCTTGACTTCGCACCGCGAACACATCAGGCATAAGTGTTGATAAACAGTACTTGAGAACAAACACACAGCTGCTGCTGCCACACACACACACACACACACACACACACACACACACACGGAACATCTCAAACAGCGGAGGGACACAGGTGACTGATTATGTGTTGCCTTACCTTTCCGCGATGACACGGTGGTATCTGCAGATGAAAGTGAGAGAGAAAAGAGAGGAGTGTGTTAGGAGTTGACAGGCTGTTGTCTCTGAGACACATCAAATGGCGGAGATGACAGCGGCAGTCGGTGATTGGTTGGGAGGGGAACAAGGTCGTGGCCCAGATGGGGAAACCAAAAGGGGGTCTCTCATCTCAGCCCTCTAACAGCACAAGCACTCCCCTTCAACACACACACATTCAACCACCACTGTCGCCTTCGAACGATCTTGAGAGGGAGGGAGCGAAGGAAGGAGGGAGAAAGGTAAAGAGGAAAGGGAGGTAGAGAGAGCGAAAGAGAGAGGAAGACACTGGGCTAAATAAATTGAGGCCTTGAGAGTGAAGAGCAGAGAATGTCTGAAATACCCAGTCAACTGCGACGCGTTATACAAGTTACTGTGAGTGGAGATTTCTCATAAGTAAAGCAATAAGATCTCGGCTCCTTGAGAGACAGCACAATCCGAAAACATTTCAGGATTTTTCCCTGGGCCTAGGGAGGCACTTCGGACCAATAAGGTGGGGAATAATATTTTTTTTTAGGGGGGAGGGTTGTAGAGGCTCTCTCTTCTTCATGGACGGTTCCAATGTGCCACAACAACAGAGAGAAGAGTAGGAGTGAAAATAGTACATTTTGATTATTGTTCACATAAAATATTTACCACAAGTCTGTTTGTAAGCTCCCAAGGTTTCATTTTTATGTGATAGACTTCTCACGTCGGGAGGACTGCGAAAATAAATTATAAAAAAGTTATAAAAAAAAAAACTTTTCTGTTGCACTTTCAGTAGTCCAAATCCTTGAACACATTTGTGTACTGGCCGGACGCCCAAGAAGCCCAAACGGCCGCAGACAGGGGAAGCCTGTAATAATTGAATCCGGGTGGATTTGCGTTGGGTTGGGCTAAAGGGGAGATAATCTACTGCTTTGCCTAATTGCCAGAATAAAGATGGCCTCCATTGTTGCGTTGGCATAGATCAAAGCAGCGCGGCGTGCGATTGGGCATAGGTTTAAGGCTTTAGCTGCTTTTTGTTTGGCGAGGTATTCTGGAGGATTTGGGCCAATATTCCCCCGCTGGTTATTACATGCGTCTGACTGTCTGTTACGGGTAGCTTCACAGCAGTGAGATGGCCCTAGCTGGACACAGCCACCCTCTTCTAACTGGTACAGTCGGTGTTGGCATGTTCTGGTGCCATGCCACATTCCATCATGCCAACTCTACCGTCTCCATTGGAGAAACCGTGCAGCCATGAGTGCTGTTGATAAAATGGTCTACACATAAACGGTGAAAAATAAAGGCTGAATCTTGTTCACTGGAGGACTTGACATGGCCCAACAACATCGCCACTCTTGTCAACAGGGCGAAACAGCGCCTTTACTTCTAAAAGGCGGCTAGAGAAATTTGGCTCCAAAAACTACCGCTGCACTGTCGAGAGCGTCCTGACCGGTTGCATCATGGCCTGTTACGTGAAGTGCTCCGTCCACAACCACGAGGCCCTCCAGCGGGTGGTGAAGACGGCCCAGTACATCACTGAGTCTGTGTTCCCACCCATTCAGCAGTGGTGTAAAGAACTTAAGTAAAATTACTTTAAAGGAATACATAAGTCGTTATTTGTACTTTACTATTTACATTTTTGACAACTTTTACTTCACTACATTCCTAAAGTAAATTATGTACTTTTTACTCCATAAATTTTCCCTTACACCCAAAAGTACTCGTCACATTTTGATTCACACAATTCACACACTTATCAAGAGAACATCCACGGTCATCCCTACTACTTCTGATCTGGTGGACTCACTAAACACATGCTTCGTTTGTAAATGATCTCAGTGTTTGAGTGTGCCCCTGGCTATCTGTACATTTAAAAACTGTGGCTGTCTGCTTTGCTTAACACAAGGAAATTGAAATGAATTATACCTGTACTTTTACTTTTGATACATAACTATATTTTAGCAATTACATTTACTTTTGATACTTAAGTATTTTTAAAAGCAAATACCTTTTGACTTTTACTCAAATAGTATTTTTCTGGGTGACTTTCACTTTTACTTGTGTCATTTTCTATTAATAAGGTATCTTTACTTTTACTCGAGTATGACATTTGGTACTTTTTCCACAACTGCCATTCAGGACATCTACTTGAACGGTGCCTGAGGAAGTACCGCAGCATAAAAAAAACACACACCCCAGCCACGAGCTGTTCACTCCCTTACCGCCGGGCAGACGGTATCGAAACATAAGGTCTGATACCAACAGGTTCAGAGACAGTTTCTATCTGCAAAACATCAGACTGCTGAACACTTGAACTGGACTGACCACCTGCACTGACTCTCCGCACCTTAGCACCCATGCACTCACTCACGCACATACCCACACTGACATATGTCTACACACACACTTGCTGCTACCAGACTCTTTACTATTGCTAATACTTCACAATTTATTAAACACTTGCCCCCCAATTCCCCCTTCCTTGATACATGTGTAAATATTGGACTATAAATTGTGCCTTCCTGTATTATACTTATACTAAAATGTCTATTATATTCTACTGAGCCATTTACTTTATGTTCGTATTGTTATTTTATTTCTTATTGTTGTTGCATTGTCCAGAAGGAACCTGCAAGTAAGCATTTAGTTGGACAGTGTATACCATGTGTATCCTGTATATACGACTAATACAACTTGAAAATGGTTCTCTCTCCCAATCCCTCATTGAAAGAGTGAACTTAACCACTCAGCGATAGAGCGAGAGAGAGCGAGAGCGAGAGCGAGAGAGAGAGAGAGAGAGAGAGACAGAGATCTCTATATCCAAGTAGAAAATATCTTATAAAATATTAATGTAACTCGATCATATTAATGAAAATAGAAACACAATGTGGACTCTGTTGGTATCTCAACCCGATCGTCCCTCTATTCACTATCTATAATGCATCACCACTATTTGACGCTCCACTTCTGGAAAGTACTCGTGCGATCATGTGGAAGAAGTGATATACAGTTTAAAGCCCTCAAACAGTGAGACGGCAGAACAGCAGGCCTCCTATTCTCCTCTACTCACATGTACTCGATATGGAGAGTGAATTACTCGTCCCATATGTGAAAACAGGTGTGTTTTTATCATTGTGAATATTTACATCATCCATTTTTGGACTTCTGAATTAATGAAACGTACCCATTGAATCTTGAAGAATATAACTTATTAATGCCTCATGAGCTTAGTTCAACTGTTGTACCCCATCAGATTTACGCCAATGTTTTTAAACAAAGCCAACGTAAACAAACACTACAGTATACAGCCTCAAAACATGGTTAAAACTATAATGTTGATATCTTGAATGGTCCGTCCTTGCATCCATAGCTCTGTCTATGAATTTAAGAGTGGTTACATTTCTCCAGCCCTACCCCTCAGCTTTTTACAGAAACAGGGGCGAAGAGAACGCTTTGTTATTGTTTCAATGGCAGTGGAGCAGGTGGACAGCTTCAAGTTCCTCGGTATCCAAATCACTAAAGACTTCAAATGGTCCTAACACACACGCACAGTCATGAAGAATGCGCGACAGTGTCTCTTCACCCTCTGGAGGTTGAAAAGGTTTGGCATGGGCCCTCAAATCCTGAAAGGTTTCTACAGCTGTACCATTGAGAGCATATTGACTGGCTGCATCACTGCTTGGTATGGCAATAGCACCACCCTCGATCGCATGGTGCTACAGAGGGTTGTGCGGACAGCCCAGTACATCACTGGGACCGAGCTCCCTGCCATCCAGGACCTCTATACCCACTGTTCCTAGGCCGTCATTGTAAATAAGAATTTGTTCATAACTGACTTGCCTAGTTAAACAAAGATTAAATAAAAATAAAAAAATCAGGTAGTGTGAAAAGAAGGCCTGGAAAATCGCCAAAGACTCCAACAAAGCACACATATACAAGCTGCTGCTACTCTGTTAATCTTATATCCTGTTGCCTAGTCCCCTTACCCCTGTACATATCTACCTCCATCACTCCAGTATTCCTGTTAATATGGTATTGAAACAGACTTTTTTTTATTTTATCCTGTATATTGTATGCTTACTTCCTTATTTCATATTCCTGTTTTTTTTTTTTTTTTTTTTTTTTTAATACATTGTTATTGATTATTGCATTGTTGAGTTTTGAGTTTGCGAGAAAGGCATTTCACTGTACTTGAAACTTGAAATGTGTGTGTTTTTATCATGAATGGCTACTTCGACAGCCAGGATAACCAAGACGGGGAAGAAGGAAGCAATACTGCTGTAATGATAGTGATCTTCCCCAGCAGCAGCTGGAAATTATCTGATGACAAAGCGTAAACGCTTTTCCGTCTTAACACACGTCAATACGTGGCATGAAAAAGCCCTGTGATGGCTTCCTGTGTTTAGATAAATATTGGGCTGTTTGAAAGGTAAAGCTCTTTTCCCCCTTCAGACCATCGATTGGCTGGTTTTCTGCCTGGTCGCTGGTGGCTTAGATGGATTTGGAGGCTAATATCCAGTGGATATGTGTGTGGCGTTTTGATGCGGCTGCACGCCCAGTACTACACTCCTGTGGGTTGGGTATTATGTATTCGTCAATACAGTGATCCCAGTCATCCCACTCAGTAGCAGGCTTATGCAAGAACAGCTAACGCCAGCCCTGAAACGCCCAAAAACCTGCCTGTAAAGGAGAGACTGCATGCATGGTAGTGGTGGACACAAACGTGCAACATGACAAACATACGCAGCTAACTAAGTTGCAATTCTCAACCTCTTTTTGTTTTTCTCCGTTTGTCTTTGTTCGCCTTTTTCTCAGCAGGACGGGGAGAGAGACATAAATATTGTGAAGGTTCAATAACATTGCATCTTGTTTTTTTGTGTGTGTAATACTACAATGATAAGACACAGGATAGTGGTCTAACAAAGTGACTGACCTAAAAAGCTAAATCAGGCATTGGCTGGAACACTCGTGTTGACATTTGCAACACTGATCAGCGTTCCGATCAAGGGATTTCGACGCATTTATTTTCTCCAAAAAATCTATGCATTTTAATTGGCTGATTACGATGAACAACAACAGAGAGAGAAGAAGAAAAAATAACGGAGTAATATTCATTGTCAACCAGGATTACTACTCAGTCATGACCTATATATCCGCTTGCCTTTCTGCCCTGTAGAAGGCTACTCAAGGCTATTGTTGAAATGGCTATTGTTCATTGTACAAGTGTAGTAAAAGTGGCCTCGAGGAAAGAGGGAAACGCCCAAAAATATATATATATATTCTAAATCGTTCCAAAACCCATAGACCAAAACCATGAGGTCTGAATATAAAAAAAAAGATTAAAAAAAAAAACTTTTCTCTGCTGGAATGCAATAAGTAGCCATAGCTGGAAATGTATCAATTTGCAGCAGAGATAAAAAAACAGACTTCAGCCACACCCCTGAGAACTCATCTCTCCCAGGCCTTATAATAGTCAGCAGTTTTGGAGAGCTGGGTTGTTGTGATTTCAGGGGTTGCTGGAGGCGTGTACAGACTGACCAGAAGTGAGAAGGTCTTTCTCTCTTTGATAATGATAGTGACAGCAGACAACCATTTTAAGGGGACATAAGCCTCAAAATTGCTTTTTACGGCTCTGGGTGTGAATCTCCTTCACTCTCTTCTGCCCTCTCTGTTCTTCCCTCAATTCATATTCCTTGCTTTCCTTTTCTATCCTCTGTCTACATTCTCTCTCTTTCTTCTCTGCCTTCTGCTCTCCCCTCTTTCCCTTCTCATGTTCCCTTGCTCCATTCTCTCCATATCCCCTATCCTCTTCCTTCTCCTGTGCCCTCTCCCCTCCTTGCTCACTCAATTCCCCTCTCCTCTTTCTCCCAAAAGCACTTTATAAAAGGCCTGCTGGGGCTTCCTGCAGCTTCACAAGAAACACGCAGCAGTAGACCTGAAGGTGCACAGTGTGTGTTTGTGTAGTGTGTGTGTGTGCATGCATGCGTGTGTGTGTCCAGAGGATAGTGCGTGGTCAATGTACAGTAGCTGCATCCATCTGAAGCAGGTAAACTTGAGATGCATCCAAACCTTCCTTTGTCTTCTGAGGCATCCCACCAGTTCCTTCTGTTCATTACGACATGTTGTAACCAGCTGCTACCATACTAAACCATGAACACGTGACTATTGAAAAGGGCTGGTAGTGGGTTGCTTTTGAAAGATGGTATGTTTAGAGCCATGTTGCTACTGAGGGGGTCCGCCTGGACTGCTTATACATCACAGACAGTGTGAGTGAATTAGAGTGCATTGGAAAACTGTCTCCCATTGACCTCTTTAAGTTGTGGCCTTCTAAGAAGCTGTCCTGGGAATAGCTTTAATTAAAGCCAGAAATTGGGTTCGATTTTATACCCCTCCTGAACTGAAGAATCCTCATAGCTAATCACCACTTCATCAAGACAAATGAAAACCATATCGGCCATGATGAACGTGTGTGTGTGTGTGTGTGTGTGTGTGTGAGCCAGAGGCATGTACAGGACTACAGACATAAACAAATGCAGCTGTCCTCAGATGATTAAGCACTACAGTGATAAATTGAAGCTTTAATGTAATTAGGATAAATTCCTCTACTGTGGCTTGCCCTTACTAAATCACCCCCATTCCACCTGAGTGAACCTGGCCATGCTGACACCACATCACTCCCAGTTATGAACCCACACATTGACAGATGGTGGCCCCCGGTCACACTTGACCTCTGACCTGGAAGTTAATGGGTCCAATAGAGCTGGTGTCATGGCTGCTCATGTCTGTGACGTAGTCCCATAGGCTGGTCCTATAAGACCCTGCAGAGTCGTAGTGGGCTTGTTCAGCCAGGTTTCCTTTGGGGGAAGATCCGCTGCATCACTCCAGTTCATCATCGCTCGATTAGCAAAGTCTTCTGGATTGAGATCTTGGGATGCTAAATACACCTATGCTTATCAAAGGTGAAAAAGTGTCTTGTGTGTTTGTAGCAAGTCTCTGGAGGAGCAAGACCACTGGCTGGGTGTGTCAAGTCACTATGGTGGGAGGATTCTTTCAACAGGCAGAGTTTTCTGCAAGTGTCCTGGCTATTAGGTAGTCCTGTTGGTATCAAGTCGTCTTCTAAACCTTTTGCGTCCTCTACGCCTTTAGTTTTTCACCAGCTCAGCTATATACTTGCAAGACAGGTTTCTACTCCATGCCAATGAGTTACCTGAGGCAGTGTGCTCCTTAAGATAGTAAGCACAGGTAATACGTGAACACTCGCATTCTCTCTCTTCTCCATGTTGTGTAGTTATTTTAACAAACGTCTTCTCTCTGTGTCTCTGGGTGAGTTAGCAGCGGTAGCTAGCGGGCTTGTTAAGACAAGAGGGAGAGGCTGCTGATGTTGGGTCATGATCTCGCATGATGCATGTTGCTCTCTCCCCCCCCCGTCTGCTGAGAGAAAGGTCAGCGCTGCTGTTATTCTCCACTGACGGAGAGCAGGCTGCAGGCGGCCCACGCAAACAGGAAGACGTCACCTTTTTACAGGAAGCTCTAAATTACAGTGCTGGAGAAAGTTCACCGCCAGAGAGTTGAAACTACTTCAGCAGCTTGCACATTCATTCTGTTCCCTCAGTCTTTGCTGAACG